>NC_057798.1:31211296-31511296 GCF_018294505.1 Triticum aestivum | reverse complement strand
GCTAAGACCTAAATCCAGACGGCAAAGATTTTGCCGTCAGGAAGCAGACGGCAAACTCAGACGGCAAAGATAAGTCGGCAAAGAATGTTTTGCCGTCAGCTTTTTATCGTACAGACGGCACAGTCTTTGCCCGCAGCTGAAGTCATGTTTTGCCATCAGCCTATTAACCGACAGACGGCAAAATCCAGGCTCTTTGCCGTCAGTAAGGCTTCTTCTTTGCCGTCTGCCCTCAAACCCATAGACGGCAAACAATTATTTATATATAAAAAACAATAGCAGGTAGTTTGTGTTCCTTTTTTATTTGTACTTTTAGTTGTTTGAACGGGAGACCCTCGCGAAGGACCCAGAAGCTACTTCATTGATAATTATTATTTGCAAGAGTCTACAACTGCCACAAGGACCCACCAAAAAAGTGAAATTACAACACAGTATGGGATCTTTATAGGAAAGACCGAAACATGAGCTGGAAAACGCGATCTGGTCCATCTTCTTTCTTGCTTCGACATCGGACAAAGAACTCTAATATCGGGGCTGGACCACCGCGGCTGTCGCCCAGACGGCGGCCTCCTCTGCTCAAGGCTGGAACAAAGCAGCGACGAGGAGGCTGGAACAGGGCCGGCTGGTGCAGACTGCAGAGGCCCATCGAGCAAGGAGGAAAGGCGGGCACCCCGATGTAGGCGTTCCGGTCGACGTGGTTGGGGAGGAGGCGAGGCTGGGAGAGCAGCGGGTGGCCCGTCGCGCCCCGCGTCGCCCGCCCTCACCAGCGCCGGCCGCCGCCCACCCTCGCACACGCCAGCCGCGACGCCCGCCCTCGCAGACGCCAGCCGCCGCCCGCGCCAGTGGCCCTCCTCGCAAACGTCGGGCAAGGCTGAGGAGACCAGCGGTTGGCCCGTCGCGCTTCGCCCCCGCCAGCCCCGGCCGCCGCCCGCGCCGGCCGCCCGCGGCTGCCTCCCTGCTCGCCATCCGCGCCATCGCACGCCCTGGCCGCCCTGCCTGCGGCTGCCTCCCGGCTCGCTATCCCCGTCGCGGGCAGTGGTGGAGTGTGTGCGCGCGTCGTGGGCAGGTGGGGGTGAGCCGGGGGTTATTTTTTTACTTAGTGGTGGAGTGGGTCACGTGGGTGGGGTGAAAAGAGAGATGGGGAGGGCAGGATCGAGCAGCATGCGGTGGTGGATGGCTGCCACGTCATCGATCCGCGAGGTGGATCCGTGTGCTGTGCTTTCTCAGTTTGCCGTCTGCGAAACAAAATACAAACGGCAAAGAACTCACTTTGCCGTCTGCGAACAAAAACACAGACGGCAAAGATTTTTTGCCGTCTGCCAAAACAAACACAGACGGCAAAGAATTTTTGCCGTCTGTGTTTTCTTAGGCAGACGGCAAAGTGAGCTCTTTGTCGTATGTGTTTTTATTCGCAGACGGCAAAGTATATTTTGCCGTCAGTTTTTCTTTGCCGTCTGTTGATGACAGCAAACCTTTACTTTGCCGTCTTCTCGATGAAAAGCTGACGGCAAAGACGTCCCCTGACGGCAAATTAGCAGTTTCCCGTAGTGAATATCTATCCGTGGAGATGCATAGCTACGAGAGGGAGAGAGCATCTACATACATTTGTAGATAGCTAAGCGGAAGCGTTTATCACGCGGTTGATGTAACCGTACTCTTCGCGATCCTATCACGATCCAACCGATCTAGTGCCGAACAAACGTCACCTCCATGTTTAGCACACGTGTGACTCGATGAAGACTCCTCCTTCTTGATCCAGCAAGCGAGAGAGGAGAAGTAGATGGGATCACAACCAACACGACGGCGTGGTGGTGATGGTGGTGGTTCAGCACGGACAGCGCTTCGCTAAGCGTCGTCGGCATGAGGTGGTGGAACTATGGAGTAACGGAAGAGAGAGGGGCACCACGGGCTTGGTATACCCTCTTGGGGAACCCCCTCCTCTCTATAAATAGGTGGAGGGGCGTGGGAAACAACCCATCCAGGCCCTAGGGCACAGCTATGGGGGGAGAGGAATTGGACTCCGACTCCAATCCTATTCCTACTAGGACTCCTTCCTTTTTTGCCTTTCTTAGCCACATAGGCTTTTGAGGACTTGGTGCTCCTAGACCAATAAGGCCAGGGCGCCTTCCTGCAGCCCATGCTAGCCCTGGGGTCATGGTGAACCCACTTTTGGACTTCCATACCCCTCCAGAATCCTCCGGAACCTTCTGGAAGCTTCCTGGTACAATACCGAAAAAACTGCACCTTTTTCCGGAACCCAAACTATGACTTCCCATATATAAATCTTTTCCTCTCGACCGTTCCGAGAATCCTCATGACGTCCTGGATCTCATCCGGGACCCCGAACAACATTTCGTTACCACTCATCAAGTATCCCAATACTGCTCTCATCAATGGACATTAAGCGTGCGGACCCTACGGGTTCGTGAACCATGTAGACATGACCGAGACACCTCTCCGGTCAATAACCAATAGTGGGACCTAGATGCCCATATTGGTTCCTACATATTCTATGAAGATCCTTATCGGTCGAACCATTATGAAAACAAACGTAATTCCCTTTGTCTATCGGTATGTTACTTGCCCGAGATTCGATCGTAGGTATCTTCATACCTAGTTCAATCTCGTTACCGGCAAGTGTCTTTACTCGTTCCTTAATACATCATCTCATAACTAACTCCTTAGTTTTGGTTGCAAGCTTCTTATGTGTGTATTACCGAGAAGGCCCAGAGATACCTTTCTGATACTCAGAGTGACAAATCCTATTCTCGATCCATGCCAACTCAACAAACACCTTCAGAGATACCTATAGAGCATCTTTATGATCACCGAGTTACTTTTTGACATTTTATAAAACACAAGGCATTCCTCTGATATCCGGGAGTTGCATGATCTCATGGTCGAAGGAACATGTATTTGACATTCAAGAAAGCAGTAGCAATAAACTGAACGATCACATGCTAAACTAACGGATGGGTCTTGTCCATCACATCATTCTCCTAATGATGTGATCCCGTTATCAAAGGACAACTCATGTCTATGTTTGGAAACCTTAACCATCTTTGGTCAACGAGCTAGTCTAGTAGAGGCTCACTAGGGACGTAGTATTTTATCAATTTATCCACACATGTATTTAAGTTTCCGATCAATACATTTATAGCATGAATAATAAACCTTTATCATGAATAAGGAAATATAATAATAAAGATTTTACTATTGCCTCTAGGGCATATTTCCATCATAAGGAACTCAGTTGTTTAAACCGAAATAACGAGAAGGTTTTGGTTCACTTACAATCGATATGCCTAGATAGCCCTCCGCTTCTTGGCCTGAAAACTTATCGTAGATATAGCAGTGCCATGGTTATAGTGCAAGTGTTAGTGAATGTTTGACACGAGAAATAATAAAAATAACATGGGTTATTTTATTATTATCTCTCTACAAGCCAGGGGAAATAAAACGTTGCGGGCGTGCCAGTGTACTAAGTACACAATTAAAGATAGGGAAACATGCACTTTATTAATCTCTCAATGGAGAAACAAAAATACAAGATCCCTTTACATATGCGCTCTGTGGCCTACTAGCGCGGCCAGCCTGACTGTAGCGATTGCGGTCTCTTGGTTCCCGGGGCCTCGGAAAGCTCCCAGTTAATTACTCCCACGGGTTACTCCGCGAGACACCTCCGATTAAGCCGTGCAGTCATCTTCGTCGTCTTCGCTTCGCTTTCTCCATGCATGATGATGATGGTGTGTGTGTGTGTGGTGTGGGCGGCAGCAAAGCCCGTGTCCTCGTCGATACACGTGCCGCTCAAAACATGACTTTGTGCAAGCCATGCCCGCCCTCGCCGTCGCGCCTCGTCGGTCTTGACAGCATTGATGTAGTTGGTGTTGGAATAGCATGGGTCCTGCTCTGCTCGGACTTCTTGACAATGTAGCGGTTTCGTCGGGGTATGCAAGGGGTTCGCCTCGCGGGAGTACTCTTATGGAGACCGGCGTCGGTGTAAAACCAACACTCGTCATACCGGCATAGCCGGTGTGGTTGGTGCCTTGTCTCGACTAGACGCCGAGGTTACGACAGTCTGTGAAGACAAAGACTCCGCCACACGACACCATGGAAGGTAACATCTTAGAGGGGCGTGGTGGATGCCTCTCTTGGCTAGACACCGTATTCGGTGGTCTGCCAAAACAAGGATCACGCCGCCCGTACGACAACCGAGACCTGATGCAATGAAGGGTGCACCTCGTCTCGTTTGGACGCCGTATTCGATGGTCCAATACGATGGTCCAATAAGACAAGGGCAAAGCGTCGCGGTGCCGACGAAAGGTGACGTCATGGAAGGGCGTGGTTCATACCACGTCCTAGCTAGACGCCGTATTCGGTTGTTTGCTAAGACAAGGGGCACGCTGCCTCTACGCCGAGACTTGTACGCCATGAAGAGTGCACCTCGTCTCGGCTGGACGCCGTATTCGGTGGTTCGCCAAGACAAAGGAAACACATCGCATGATCGTGGTAAGGGTCGGTGAAGACGTGTCATCGCGTAGCACCATCTTCTTCGTATCGCGGGCTCCGTGTTACGGGCAACACCGGGGTGTGTGTCATCTTCATGGACTCCACGTCGCGGGCTCCGTCTTGATGAGGTAGACATCGGTGGTGCCGTCCTGCGAGCTCCACGCCTCCGTCCACCACAGCACCAGCTTGTTGATGTTGACGATGGACGTTGTCCTAGCGAGCTCGGTGTCACCATCCAACGCGGTACGGCGGCGGCACCCTCATGAGCTCCGCGCATCCGTCCTCCATGGCGCCAGCTTGGTGAAGAAGACCACGGGCGTCGTCCTAGCGAGCTCCGTCTCGCCATCCTCTGTGGCACGCGGCGGCATCCCTGCGAGCTCCACGCTCCCGGGCTCCAGCTTGACGAAGTAGACGACGGGCGTCATCCTAGCGAGCTCTGTCTCGCCATCCTCCGTGGCACGCGGCGGCATCCCTGCGAGCTCCACGCCTCCGGGATCCAGCTTGACGAAGTAGACATCGGCGACATCTCCAACGGGCGCCACGCCTCCGTCCTCTAGCTCCAGCATGACGAAGTAGATGTGGGGCGTTCTCCTTGCGAGCTCCCCCTCACGATCCTTGTGGCACCGGGTTGATGATGTTGATATTGGCGTCGTCTTGGCGAACTCCATGATGCCATCCATCACGGCACGGAGGCGGTATCCTCGCGAGCCTCCATGGCGCCAGCTTGATGAAGTTGACACTGGCGTCGTCTTGGCGAACTCCGCGGTGCCATCCACTGGAGCAACGCGGCGGCATCCTCGTGAGCTCCATATCATGTTCTTCATGGCATCGGCTTGGTGTAAGATCGGCTTGTCTCCAAAGGCGGCCACCACGAAGGAATCCAACAGGCTGCGCCCGGCAGCACCACCGCTCATCTGCAAGCTTACGAGATAACACAAATTTGATTATACGTTAGATAGTTGAGAGGGTGTAGATGCATGGCTTGTTCTTCGTCCGGCGCACGCATTGCTGCCACGAGCGCATCCACAGAGCCGACGTGCGTCTCGCGGCAGTGGGCGCGTCTTCCACAGGACCTCCTCAACGCAGCCGCTGGCCGGGTCTCCACCCGGGTACACTGCCCTCTTTCTCCTGATGCTTCGTGCCTCGTCTCCGCCGTGTACGGGTGTGAGGTTCTGCTGCGTTCTTCTGCCTCCCCCTGTGAAACCTGTTTGACCAAAACACATATATATCAAAGAAGTGAGTCAGCAGGGCATGCGTTGCTGCCTGTTCTTCATCTCGCCAAACGCCTGCTCGCCACCCGCAACACGCTCCCACTGCCGCCGCCCTTGCGGACGCGGTCTTCTTCTCTAGTGCCGCGAAGCATCCGTCTGGCGCCACTGCAAGCGGCATGTGGTAGCGAACACGCAGGGCGCGCCTTGCACACACCCACCGTAGCAGCCGCCGGCCCATCACATAGAATGGAACATAGCCAGCGCCACCTCTGAGGCGATGCGCGTACGTCCGCCCGATCCCTTTGACGCTGCACCACGAGTGCTTCTCGTTCCTGGCCTCTGGTCTTTGCCTCCTCCTCTTGCGTGGGTTCCCCCCTCTTGCGGTCTTGTGTTTATATAGGCACGAGGAGGCCAGGTACTCACGTAGCCTCTGGCCGTCCCCATCTTCTTTACCAAGAAAACGTCTTCTTCTTTCCTTGTTTAATCTTACTTTGTTCGTTGATCTTCTTGACATACACGCCAGCACAAAGAAAGGAAAGCTACACTCGTGCATACCATACCAGAATCTGAACGGTAATTGCAGCAGATGGTACTTCCTTTGGCAACGACGGTGCTTGTAAAATCCCTAGTCAGCCGTAAGGTTTTATTCTGAATTAATCTTTACTTGCCAAATCAAACCTTGTACGTGCTCATCAAAGTGTTACTAGCCAAAAACTCAGCCACGTACGTGTGTAAGTGCATATTGGACCCAATGCAACATTAGCTTTCACGTATTTCAAGTACGTATTCATTGCGGGTACTCGGAGAAGTATACACGCGCTTGCCGGCCGGCCGTAAATACTCGAACACATATTTGTACAAACTCTACGTACATGCATGTGATGGGCTAAGTAGTTCATACATGCAGACATGCAATACCGGCGCCATGCACATGCAATATAGACACGTACACGTAGGCACTTCTTGCTCCATGTGTACAACTAAATAATATTGGTCCAAATCACCATTTAGGCAACTTTTATTTTGAAGTTATCCTCCCTCCTTATTTTCGTATTGTAGTGCAAAAATCTCATCGAACAGTGAAGCAGACATAATCAACACAAAGTTTCTGATCTACTAGATAAAACAACTTTGCAACACTTCATTTCATTTAATCTAGACAACACTTACTTGTCGGGAATGCACGGAAGAGTTTCTTAAGATAGATCCATGAAAACATAAGTTAGGGAGTGGAAAGCATATAGTGAAACATGATGCTCTAGTGCTCTTGAACACACCCATAATCGTTTCCTCCTCTAGGCTCTTAAACACTTTGTCTCAATCATTGTTTGCTGGAACTTTGATTGTCCCGTGAAGGAGATTATGCCAAATAAGTGATCATGCATACCTTTCAATGTGGCTAAATGTTTTGGGAACTATGGACCTTTAGCAATAATGTATCTTTCGAGCTCTTTTGACCAGCCCCCTTTATTTAGCACATACACACTCATTCAAGAGAAAGCCAAATAATACCCGTTTGTAGTGTTGCCACTACGTATGGTAACAAACTCATAGCCGAAATTCGAGCTATTGCTCTTGGTGGATCGTTCATTGGCCAGCAGAGTCATCAGCATAACATCAAGAAGGATGACGAAGCCACATTTACACACGTAAATGCGTATATAGTAGCAAAGGCCATGGCACCAGCTGGAGGCTGTAACACCATGTTGAGATATACAACACAGATTTTTGGTATAAACTCACCCACCTTTCAACTAAGTTCCTCTAGACAATTTATTCCACAAGTGCTATCAAGTCCATTAAAAATAACAATGTGGGGTTGAGCATATGCAAACATCACTTCCCTACAATTTCTCAACTCCCAAGTTTTGAAAAGACTTTCTCTTGTGCGAAGTTATAATTAATTTCATTTTAAAACTGTCCCACTACAAGTCTTAGTTGTCTAAACAGAAGAAAACAAAGGCTATAAAATATTTCAGATACTAGAGCAAAATCTTTGTATCAACTATCAAGACGCACTCCCATCCACATATATTACACATACTACTACTAATCTACTCTAAGTATCCAAGTGCAAAAGACAGTGGTCGTAGGACATACCTTCACGGCTGCGAATTTACACACTTCTCTTCTACTCTTGCATTCCTCATTGTTCTGCCATAGATCAACTCCTCTGAAAACAAAATGCAAGCGAACTCCAAGGGGCTAAATAAGAACAAGACCAAAGCAAAGCTTATTCTTTTTTTTTTGTTTTTTGGATTTTTCAAAACTAACTTGCAACCAAAACATCAGAAAGGCAAAAGCAAACAAAAGCAGAAAACAAAAGTAAATAAAAAAGCAAAGTGTTGGAACAAAGCAACACGAGTGTTTTGAAGCTCTATGAGCTTAAGTACAACCTTATTACAATTTATTTAAATACTGCCACATCTTGACGTAGAAGTGGTGATAACCTCCCCCAAGCTTACTGTCGGTGTGAAAACCGGAGACCTCAGGGTAGGGGGTCCCAAGCTGTGGATCTCGGATCGTGGGTAACAAGAACAGGGAGACGATATTTACCCAGGTTCGGGCCTCTTGATGGAGGTAAAACCCTATGTCCTGCTCTTTTTATAGTGACGGAGATGTATCGAATACATAGTTGATCTACCTCGAGATCGTGAGATGTGGTCTAACTCTAGGGTTAGGGGAATGATATTGCGTTGATGTACCCTCTACAGGTAAACCCTACGGCTTATATATATACACGCTGCGTAGGGTATCTAGGGTTACAAGGTAAGTATCGACACACGAGGCGGTAAGAGAACTCTTGGAGTATACGACAAGTCTTCGGTAGTTGCGGTCTTGATCACGCCTCCTGTGTACAGCCCACGTAGTCCTTCTAGAGAACGAATGAGGGCCCGTCGTCCCAATCCAAGGGATATGGGCCGACTAGGTTAGCACCCCCTAATCCAGGACACCGTCAGTAGCCCCCGAACTGGTCTTCTATGCCGCGAATGATTGCCTTGACGAGGACAACCTCGGATCCGAAGTCCTTGGCTAGACAGATGAGTTCCCCTCGGTAATTTCCAGCTTTTCGGACCACTCTCCAAAGGAGCAGTGTTTAGACAAGACTTAGCCGAGCTTCAAACCCGTCCCGAAGATCTTTGGCAACTTAGCCTGACAAATTTTATCGAAGTAGCACACCCCACGACGGGTGGGGCAATTACTGCTCCCCCTAAATCATGGCTCGAGGCGGCCTTTCTATTGGTACGTCCCATCGAGGTGGAGATCATGCCCATTTTCTCAAGGATATCATCAAGATTTTGTTCCCCCATATGCATAACAGCATCTCTTGTGGGGGTGGCGTTTTTATTGGCACAGCAAATGGGACTCTTGGCCTTTCGATAGCCTATAAGAGCAAAAAAGAGGACATTCCAAGCCACCATGCTCCCATCTCCCCCGCCTGCTGCTTCGTCTAGCTTTAGCGCCCAGATCCAATCTCGCACTCCTTTCCCTTAGCAAGTCCCGACCTCCCCAACCAGCCATGGCTGATACCCTCAAAGCTCATTGGGGTGGTTCCATCGTGGACAACACCATCCAGGAGCTGCGCGACGCGGGATATCACTCTGCTAACATCGCCACCCGCGCTCCTCACCACAAGTCGCCACTTACATCGAGTTGGTGTGGACTGGTTTTGATGCTAGAGCTTAAATTCTAAAGGATCGTCACACACTAAATTTTCAGGGCACAAGCATCAAGTGGACATAATCAAATACAAACAAGACGAGGATGTTCAAAAATTGTTTGACCTTTTGCCTGGCATGTGGGGGAATCTACGAGATTACCACTTTGATTAAGATGTCTGCAAGAAATTAACCTGACCCCGTTTACAGTGATTCTTTTTTATTCTTCCTGAAATGAAGCCTACCCTCTGCAATTGTGTTCAACCGTTGTTGCCCCAACAATAAAGCATGAACTTGGAACAAAAGAAAGTCACTTCTTCACTGACTTGGGTTAGAAAGCTATGTGGAAGTCGTAGCTTGTCAATGAATCTGTATTTTTATTTTTGAGATGGCTATGAAATTTATTTTCGGAGCTTCTCATGGAAATGCCATATGTAGTCGTCGTTTGCCTTCTTTTAAAAAAATTCCAGAAATGGTTCGTGGCTGATGTGTCTCCTGATCCGTGCGTGCTTGTATGTATATCCCGGTGGCCAATGTATGTGTCTCCTGATTGCTGATGTAAGTTCTTCATACACATGCAAATAATTAAAAAAAACATGTCATGGAAGTATACATGCAGTGACTGATGCATGAATATTCACTCAATCGCTGTAAATTTCATTTTCAAATATGAGAAACTGAAGATGACAGATATGTTCTCAAATGCACATAAACACTTCAGTATCATTGCAACAAGAAACGAACGTTTAGCACATGCACATATATAATGTATATATCTAATTTATCCTTTTTCTTATCATCAAAGAAGAACGGCGCGGCAAGGCACGCGTTCCCTTCTAGTAGGTTATATGACCGAGAGAGAGAAACCCATGTGTGGCATTCAAAGTTGGATGCTTCATGTCGAAACACATTACTGACAAGTGTGCTTCTCCCGATGCCAACCGTCAGTGGCGGAGCTTGATTGACATGACAGGTGGTGCGTGGAGGGCGCCACGGCCCCCTCAGCTATACACATAGCGCCGCCCCTGTCACCCATACCCCACAAAACCAATGATCTCGAGATGAGAACATTCTTCCAAATTCAGTGATTGCATGAAGGTTTCTCTACTTTTATCAAATCCCACAAGCTCATCAGAAGAGATTGAGTAATCATGTCCAGGAAGATACGGTTGTTCGTGAGTGTCATAACTTGTCGAAGGAGAATCACTCACATCGGTTATTTGTTGAGTCCGGTCTCTGTTTTTCTTAAGTTGTGCAAGCTCTAGATTTATTCTATTAAACCTAGTAGCAATCTCATCTAGTGTAAGCAGAGACTGTGGTTTCTTCACAATTCTTTTCACATAACCCCACCATAGCCCTTCCTGATGGTGTTTACCAACCACATAAATAAAGTGATCCATATCATATGCCAATCTTCGGAGTTGCCCTATCCAAGTTTTCGTGACTCGGTCTTTCCAACACTTTACCGAAAAAGGCTTTCATCTGCTTTATATAAAGCAAACAAACGAGCAACGACAACTGAAAAGAGTTCACGACAAATGCGCACACACACACGACGCAAAGTAGCACAGACACAAGGTTCAAAGTAGGGGGTTCTGCTGACGGCACAACTGAACAAGCCCTAAAAGAGAAACACAAATGGTGAAGCAACGGCCACCACGTGGATAATTCAGCTCTGGAGGTGGCGGAGGAAGCGGCGGCGCCAAGCGGAGAGCCATCGAGCGCAGGTCGGCGATGAGAGTGTCGATGGCGTCTCGGTCCTGCGAGCGGCTAAGCGGCCGCCAAAGCTGCATATACCCACACATTTTGAAGATCTCATCAGTAGCACGTCGGAGAGGTACATGCTGAATCACAAGCTTGTTTCGAATGGTCCAAAGCTTCCAAACGAGCACCTAATACCCAGCCACCTAATGTGGCAGAGCCGCAACGGAGAGGCGGTGAGCTCCACGAATAGGTCTGGGAAGTTAATGTGGCACCAACTTCCATCGACCGCCTCCCAGAAGCAGCTCCATACGAAACACGCAGAGCTTCCAACTCTTTTTTACAATATCCTTGAGAGATGCTTGCATAAGCTGAAGATCATTCTTCATCAGGTTCAGATTATCCAAGATTGCTGCCGCTGGCCCAGATTTCTTTGCAAGCAATGGCCCACCATACTTCAGTGTCTTTACGAGATTTCTAATTTTCCGAGCCAAACATGAGAGATGTCTCCATGCTGGGCAAGACGTGCAAAAGTAGAGCACCGATAATGTATCCGACCAACAACTCCATGTTTTTTTAAAGGAGGATGACCAACCGGCCTCCGAATCTGGGAGATGCATGCGACCACTTTATAATTATTAATAAAGACCATATAAAGTAATACATCAATATGTCTGAAGCCGGCATCTTAGTAGTATCTGTCGCTATTCCTATCCATTGATGAAGGGGTGCAGAAAGTGTGAGCCGAATACCCACACCTCTCACCTGAGCTTAACATCTAAAACCGGAGACCCCAACCAAGCCACATACCAGGTCTAGGGCACCAATCGATCCGACGCACTCTCATAGATCGTCACCGTTCTCTTCCATCGATCAATCTTCAGAGCAAATACTGACGCATCGACCTTGCCGGGCTTGCTGTCGACGCCACCACGGCTCTAGGCAATACCTCCTCCCTATGCGCGTCCATCATCACACATTTGTCGCCGAGGCCCTTCCGTGCCATGCCGCAGAGACTCCACGTCGTCGATACGTCACATGTAACGCCGCCACACTGCAGATGCCCTCCACTGGTCCTCGAGTATATGCATACCTCCAAAAATGATGCCCCAAGAGGGATACGACACAAGAGCGCCGCAGTCATCCGATCAACTGATCCAGGGTTTCTCCCACATGTGGCGGATAGGGGTCTAGAGCTCCTCCACGATGATGCCTTCAATAAAGGGACCGGCCTTGGCAACTAGCCAAGAGCAGGTTTTTCACCCGGATCCACTCGCGAAACCTCCATCCGGCCTCGAGTGCACGGGACCGCCACCAATCACCGCCACCGCGCATGGAGCAGGGCACACCGGTCAGATCAGATCTGACTGGAAGCAAGCCCACACGTACAACCGATCTATCCACCAGGTCCTCCATGTCGCCGCCACCGATCCGAGATCCAACAGGACGCAGAGCCGCCCGCCGCCGCCGCTGCGCAACAAGACCCGACCAGCTGAGCCTTCAGACGCCGGGGGCCCCGCCCCACCCCAAGCCACGGGAGAGAAGGAGTGACCCCCGCCACTGCCATCTGCCCCCGGGCATCCCACGACAGGAGGCGAGGAGGGAGTACATCGGGGCTCGGCGGCGGCTAGGGTAGCGGCCCGCCCAAGTTGCCCGATGCCGGAGCAACGCGGGGGGAGAGAGGCGGTTGTAGGTAGCTAAGGGTGTGTACTAGCTTTAAAATACCTATTGTTTACTCCATGATTAGCGATAAATAATCACCCCTAGCAACTCCCAAGAACCTTCGACCCCCGCTCTTCAAGTTTTACAAAGGAGCTCTAATGGTTGGCTTGGTCATAGTCAAGGCTGTCCTCACGGCCCTCAAATGCTTCCAAGAGGTACTATCTTTTTTTTACACGAGGATACTCCAGCCGGGTGCATGTTCTACCGGTTCTGTTCTTGTTCTTGGTGTGCTAGTCGACCCCCTGCTCTAATTTCCGCTCAACAGAGATACATAGCTCCCAGATTGGTGGTTATAAACAACTGACTTCTGAATCCTGAATCTCAGCGGCTCAAGCCAGGGAGACGAGCAAAGTTTCAGATTGCATTTTAGGACTCGTACATTCCACTCAGTGGGAAATAAGGAAAAATTCCATACACACTGGTAGCTCAAGTTTTCAACATTATTACTCCCTCTGTAAACTAATATAAGAGCGTTTACATTACTAAAGTAGTTATCTAAATGCTCTTATATTAGTTTACGGAGGGAGTACTATGTAAAAGATATACATAATAATCATCTACAGCAGTAGCACAGCGCCACTAAACATAAATAATGTAAATCCAAGATGGGATAGAGGCAATAGAAATCATTCCCATGAGTTATTAGAAACCAGTTCTTGTTTTAATAAGCAGAAATAAGAATAATAATAGCAAGAAGAGAGACAGTTGTCTCATAAATCGCCATTCCTCGACAGAGATACATAGCTCCCGGATTGAGGGTGATAAGTGATAACTGCAAACCCCACCCACACAAGAAAGATTCATGCCTCTCCGGGTCTGCAACAGAACGGAATTTCATCAGCTCAAAAAGCTAGAATTTGGTGCAGGTAATCGAGCACACACTGAATGGCATGAAAAGTGCAAACATAATATATTGGCTAGGATGGTTCAATTCCCGCACTGTCCTGTAGTAGGATATCGGGATATGCTCTAGTCTTGCCGCTTCAAGATTCCTTACAAAATCAGGATGCATGTCATAAAACTGCGTCTCTTTGAGGGATTTCAGATGTCCCAGCCCAGGTATGTCCTGCAGTTCGGCCAGGTTTATGATCACAAGTTCTTCAAGGCGGACCAAAGCTCCCTCGTGTATGCATATTTGGTTGACATGTGGCAAATTCAATAAGGAAAGAGTCTTCACATTTGGGAACCACTCTGTCTGGAAGTTTATCTCCTGTCCAGTATACGCTTTGTTTAGACGTATTTGGGTCAAGTTTGACAATTCAGAGAGGCACGGCACTGGGTTCTCCGAGAGCTGGGACCAATAGAGAAAAAACCTGTGAAGTACATCTCCATTGTTTGAGCAAAATGGAGACTTCAAAGTGCCTTCAGAAAATCGCCCAATCAAAGTGAGCTTTTTAAGACGATTTGACAATGTTAAAGTTTCAAGCTGCAGCACCTCATCTTCGTTGCTAGCACTTATTTCTAATAATGAGAGGTGGTGCATCTTTGACAGAGAGTCACACAACTGTGCACAGTGGATGCTCCTTACCCCAGTAATGCTAAGGGTCCTCAGCTGAGATAAACTTGCTAGTTTTGCAACGAAAGCTTTACTAGCTCGAACTGCACCTAGAGTTTGCAAGTTCATGAAACTCCACAATCCCTCAGAAGGCTCCATAGATTCAAAACTTTTGAAACTCGAGAAAGTTCCGTCCAGCAATTTACCCATTATAATGTGCCTCAAGCTCTTCAACTTTTTAGACCCTCGTGGGAGATACAGACAGTCTGCACCTCGAAGACTCAATGTTTCTAAGTTGTGAAGGTTCACAACAGATTTCGGGAGTACCTTCACCTTGGTTTTGTCGAGGCCCAAATACCTAAGGCTGAATAGCTCCCCAATTGAATTTGGAACGGTCTCAATAGGTAACCCTGATAGCTCCAACACAGCAAGGTACTTCGATTCTGATCTAAACCATGGAAAGGATCCCATACTAGTGTTGAATGCTATGAAGGTACGAAGCCTGCATTGACCTATGCTTGGTTGAGTGTCATTTTTGCATTGGAGCACCGACATGCGACGAGAATCTGACTCCACCTGCATCACCCCATGACTATCATCATAAGTTGTACCGAAACTCTCTCTCTTGGATTGGAAAATGGCTAATTCCCGCACAAGATCATGCATTCGAAGACACTTGATCCTGTTAAAACTGTGTCTCTCTGTACCACCTGAAGCATGCTTCGTCGAACGAGCTCTCTCAGGTAACCTTCAGCAACATCTTCTAAACTACAATTTCCAATTTGTTTTATAAACCCTTCTGCAACCCACAGTCTGATCAATTTTTTTCTATGGATCATGTGGTCTTCTGGGAACATGGCACAATACAAGAAACAACTCTTCAAATCATCAGGCAAGTATTTGTAGCTTAGATTCAGTATTTTCACCACATGCTTCAGGTTCGAATTGTTGTTTAGCTCGGAGATAAGTTGTGCTTCAAATAGTCCCCACTCTGTATCATTCTGCTCCTTAAGAGATAATATGCTCCCTATGGCCACAAGGGCTAATGGTAAACCATCACACTTCTCCACTATGGATTCACCACACTTCCGTAATGCTAATGGGCAGATGTGATTTTCAGTTCTCGGAAATGCCTTCCTGCAAAACAGATGCCATGCATCCTCCTTCTCAAGAGGCTCAACTTTGATCTTGTATCCGTCATCAGCTTGTGAAGCTACTTCATCAGATCTTGTTGTGATTATTATTCTGCTTCCCATTTTTGTATCGACGAGAACCTCTTTAATTTTTCTAAAAGCTTCAGCTGTCCAAACATCATCCAATATGATCAAGTACCGCTTTGTCTTCAAGATTTCCTTCAATTTATCTTGTAGCTCTGCACAAGTCAGCTTCTCACCATCAAATGCTTTCTTGTCTTCAGAATAGATTTCTTTCAGAATTCTTCTCGAAATATCCTCTAGTTTATATGACTGGGAGACGGAAACCCATACACGGCATTCAAAGTTGGATGCTTCATTTCTAAACACGTTACTAACAAGAGTGCTTTTCCCGATACCACCCATACCCCACAAGGCAATGATTTGCAGATCTGGACAATTTTCCAAATTCAGTGACCCCGTCAACATTTTTCTATTTTTATCAAATCCCACAAGTTCATCATCAGAGATTGAGTAATCATGTCCAGGAAGATATGGTTGTTGTTGGCTGTCATAATTTGTTGCAAAAAGATCGCCCACACCAGCTTGAGTCCAGTCTCTGTTTTGTTTAAGATGTGTAAGGGCTTGGTTTATTTTCTCAAGGCCAGTAGCGATTTCACCTAGTGTAAACAGATACTGGGGTTTCTTCAAGATTTTCTTCACACTACTCCACCATGATCCTTTCTGATCGTGTTTGCCAACAACATACAAAAATTGTTCCACAAGGTCTTCCATATCATACGCCAATCTTCGGACTTGCCCTATCCATGTTTCGGTTACTCCATCTGTGGGAGCTTTCATTCCAATCTCCTTGAGAAATGCTCGAATAAGCTCTAGGTCATTCCTTATCAGTGTCATTTTCTCTGAGAGTTTTGCAACAGACTTAGCGTGATGAAGTATTTCTGCTGCCACAGCTATTCCGATCTTTGTCGTGACAAGAAGAAGAGCAGCCTCGGCCATTTCTCTTTATGCAGTTTGACCTCAGTATTTCAGGCAAAACAGTTCCAGAAATCAACCATCAATGTAGTATAACAATTCCATCCTTGCGCATGAAATCTACATAAAGGAAGCAAATATTTTGTCAAATGCCAGAAATTCCAGGCTAGTAAGATGACTTTGTAACAGTTGGGTATTCTGTCCGTTGAAGCTACGCTATGGCTGTGCTGTCTAGCAACATCACGCGGGTTTTATTTTTATAGGTACTTCGTAGTGATGTTCAGTTTAGTACGTAAAGCGAGCTTTAAAAACTTGACCCTACAGAGTTACGAATCGCGGCTGCACCAATGGGGTGTTGTTCCTAGCTACTTATAAGATTTATCTGAGGTCGATTGTACAACATGGTTAACAACTAGAGATGATATTTATTTTGGAATAATTCTTCAGAACTTGGGACTATGCTTTTCTTTAATTTCCAAACACTCATACGTGTGAGGTGCACCCGAAGCAGAAACGATAACTCAGATGAAAATTGAAAGGAAAATTATACGAAGTAGTACCGTTCTATTTGATCTTCGAGTATTTAAGAAGAGAAGAGATAAGTTGAATTTACGGGTTCCGTCTCAACAAACCGCGCGGAGCCACAGATGGCTTGCTGCAGAAATCGGATCCAATAGTTCTCAGATGTTGATAGAAAATTAACCAAAAAGCATATGATGAGAAGGGGAAGAGAAGAGGATAACAAAAAAGAGCACCTGTGCTAATCAGGTGGAATAGATGAGGTTCATCAGCATCGCCACACAGGTCTGGAGTCTGGACCCTGGAGATTCTTCCTTCCCGAGCAAGAGACGGGAGATGTCTCCACGCTGTGCAGATTGCGTGCGTGCTGCGTAGCCAGTGGTAGCAGGACGTGCAAAACTAGAGCAGCGAGGATCTAGTACAACCAAGTCTACTAGGAAATGGCTGGCGATGGTCTTATCCCCAGAGATAACGTATGCTTTCCTTGGCTCAAATGCCTCGAGTAGTCAGTGTTGGACCATTGTAGATCGAGAGGGGGTACTTGTCGAAGATTCCAGCCAAGTTCGTCGGTCGAGACGAGATGTCTTGTTCAGTCAGCTTCGGAGGAGTATTTAGAGTTTTTCGTCCATAACGCAAAAATAGGTAGAATGTCGAACAAGCGCCGGTTAGTGCCAAATAATTGTTTGATCTTGACCCCGCTCTCATGCAAACCTAAACCTGGTAGAACGGGTCAATAAGGGAGAACTATCAATCAATCTTACCCAAAGACAATTAATAGATCGAAGAGTATACATAACTAGTTAATTATATAACAAACAAATGTTAAAGATTCAAGATAATTTGATGAACAATCTCGTCATAAAGCTACAATTCAACATATCCCAAGAAACACAACCACCGACTACATCATATGGATCACGATCATGTGAGACAGCTCATGGGAACTTTGTATTGAATCACCGGGGAGAGAGGATGTCATCTATCTACTACCTATGGACCCTAAGGTCGTAAGAAAACTACTCATACATTGCCATGGAGGCAACAGGATTCATAAATATGGCTTCGATGATAGATTCCCACGACCAGCACGGCACACGACAAGCTGCGATGCGGCGATGAAGCTCCGCACCACGAATCATGCAGTGTGAGCACGGTAGGATCAACGATGTAGATCCCTCCGATGTAGTTTACTCCGGTCATTATATTTTCTGAACACAACCACCAAGTAGTTTCCAAGCATATTTTTTTAATACACTACAACCGCAAATGCTCACATACACTCACTTTAATGAACGCACACATATCATATTTATATTTCTATGAATGGACGAAGCCAGGATTTAAGGGTGTGTTTGGTTTCTGTCACCAAGTAGAATAGCACGGGTCGGTTCCGTCTCCAGGGTCTATTCCCGTGTTCGGATTGTCAAAGGAACCGGAACCCATCAGTTCCAAGGAACGGCATATTCCTTGTTTATGCGGAACCGAGCGATTCCCCCAAATCAAGCGGACCACACGGAACGGCCTGCTCTCGCGTCTTCCTCAGCGCCTCGCTTCCCTCTCGTGTCTCCCTTACAACCGGCAAGCACCGGGCGGCGGCGCCAGAAGGAGACGAGCGGTGGCAGCGGATCGGTTCCAAGGAGTGCCCCCAGCCTCACCGCCGGAACACTCGCCGCCGACGCCGGCGGCGACGACGGGATCTTGACTGTCCCGTCAGATCCATCAAGGTCCAGCGACGGCGGCGACCATCTCCGGTAGCCAGTAGGTCCTCCGCCCACAGTACCGTACTGCCCCACTCTTGGCGCTGCTGCGCTGCTTTCTCTTGCCGGACTTGCGTGCTCGTGTGCTGTTGGACCCGTGTCGTGGCGCTGCTGCTTTCTCTTGCCGGCGGCGCCCCCGCGTGCGTCCTGCTCGTGGCCACCCCTTGCGCGTGTCCTGCTCGTGGCTGCTATTGTTGTTGTGTGCCATGCTGCTACTGTTGTTGCTTGCTGAGTTGCTGTGCTCCACTGAATTTTATGTTTTGTATGCAGATGGCAGAAAAACGATGATGTTCTACGGCCAAGTGTTGCTGATGGCTGACAGGGATATGTCACTTGTTTTGGGCACACACGACCGTTTAGAATTGAAAGATTTGTTGTGTTGATGATCTTTGTTACCTCTAAATATGTGTCTTGTTTATGTTTAATGCCAAAGATCAATATATTGTACATAATCACAAGAAAACAAGCGTGAGAGATGAACAAACCCATTCCATTCCATCTCCGAAACTAAACACCAAAATGTAACCGTTCCATTCTTTCAAACTGCTCATACCAAACACAAGGATGAAACCAACCCATTCTACTGGAATGAAACCATGACATTCCATTCCACTTCGTTCCCGAACCAAACACACCCTAAGCATGAAGGCGGCTAAGATGACAATCAAAGAAGACATATAGAAACGCTCAATATATGTAGCATTTTTATTCTTAAAAATAATACATGAAGCATTACTTGTAATATATACATATCATATTAAGAAGACAGTAAGTTCGAATCGTCCAACATGGTAATTTTAAGATAGGCTTTGTACGTAACTAACAAAATGATCAAAAGTTGTATCTATAATTTGTTCATTACTATACTTAGTTGTGGTTTCCTCTTCAAGCCTACACAAACATAAGTTTACAATCAATTTGTTTTCTCTCTTGGAATTGGTGTTCAATGTTTCTAACTAATGCTTCAATAATTTATTGCACGTCACAACTAGGCAAAACTAGGAATATACGAGGACCGAATATGCAGTGAATGTCAGATTTTTAAGTATGACAAATCTAATGGTTTTTAAGGAAAATTATGTTTGCCGAGGATATCAAGACTTGTTGATGAGCATGACAAATTCGTCTCAGTTCATTTTCTTTGTCAGAAAATTACAGAGCTTACAAAATAAATTTACGATCATCGTGCCAATATAAATTGCCATGCAAAAAAATCATTTTGCCATGCCTAAAAATCAAACATCAAGCTTTTCTCATTTCGGCATCGTTATGTGTTGTTGCTAGTGTTGCTCATGTTGCACCCCCTTGCGGTTGGAGCCATCCATGCTTAGATCGTATTAAACCCCTTATGTAATCTGATTTGGGATCCTTTGTACAAGTAGCGTCTAATTTCAATATCCTTCAACCTATCAACCGCTGGCGGCAAACGTGGGTCGTGGGTTACCGCCCCTATTCCTCGCGTTACGTTTTTTTTTTGAGAAATTCCTCGCGTTACGTGAGACGAGGGGGGAGCCTCGCGTCGGGGAGAGCCTAGATGGGCTGGCCCAGCCGCACATGAAACCTCGACCTATTTTTTTCTGTTTTCTGTTTTCGTTTTCCTTTATTTTTGTACTTTTCTTTACACTTGAATATATATATATATTTAAAAATGTTGAATAAGTATTAGAAAAATGTTGAACGAGTATTTAAAAATGGTGAACGGGTATTTGAAAAATATTGACCAAAATTTTTAATAAGTCTTAAAAATGTTGAACAAGTATTGGATAAGTAGTAAAAAACTGTTGAACGAGTATCTGAAAAATGTCGAATAAATATTAAAATGTTAAACAAGTGTTTGAAAAATGTTGAATAAGCATTTGGACAATGTTGAACGTGTATACAAAAATTGTTGATCACTTATTAAAAAAATGTTTTTGACATATACGAAAATGTATAGATGAAAACAAAAACAAACATAAAAACAAAAGAAAAACAAATAATGAAGAAGAAAAAAGAAAACCAAACAAAAATTAGATAAGAAAAAAGAAAATCAGTCAAAAAATTAAGAATAAAAAAGAAAATGCAAAAAAGAATGGCAAAACCAATGAAAAACCAGATTCTTTTCCCCTCTAAGTAGGTCGCGCCCTTGTTATCACGAAATTGGAAGCAGACGCAATGGCTAGCAGTGTTGTCTACTACGACGAGATCACGGGATCGACTCGTAGCTAGGGGTGGATTAACGAGCGCTCGGCTCGTTAAGCTTGTTAAGATTAACGAGCAAAAAATCCTGCTCGGCTCGGTTCATTTGAAGCTCGTTAAGCTCGCGAGCGCTGACGAGTGCTTTTGAACAGATTCGGATGTGTTATAGTCTACAGGATGAGTGTGTAGATGTGGTTTTTAAGAAGGAAGATAGTGACTAAGAAAAACTGCACTAGTTTGTTGCCTCCTATGTAGATTAGATTGAATAAATAGGCTGAGGTGCTCCAAAATTTTGTCACGTAAGATAAAAATATGTGGGGTGCAGTTACTAACGAGCCTAACGAGTTACTTGTGAAACACGTTGCTCGTTAGCTCGTTCGTTAAGCTCGTTAAGCTTAACGAGTTGAAATCGATGATTGGCTCTGTTCATTAAGAAGCAAGCCACGAGCTTAATGAGCCGAACTATCGAGCGCTAGTCCCTTTTTCTTCTCTTATTATTTATCTTTTCTGTGAAAGCTGATGGGCCGGCCCATCAGGTACATGTTGATCCTTCTTAACTCGCTTAATATGAGAAATAGCTCCCGCAGCTAGTACTCCCTTCTTTCCTTTTAATTTTACATATAAGTTTTTTCTGGAGTCAAATTTCATATAATTTGACAATATTTACAGAAGAAAATACCAACATTCACAATACGAAATAAATATCATTAAATGTGCCCTCAATTTAATTTTCAGATTGTATAACTTTAGTATTGTTGATGTTGATATTTTTTTCATATAAATATGATGAAACTTTACGAAGTTCGAATTCAGAGAAATCTTATACGGAGAGTAACAAGGATCAGATGTCGTATTAATGCTAAATTGCTAATCATCTAGTACTACATATGGGCCTGCAAATTGTGTTAGTTAGGTCTGGTAGTCATCACAATTGGTTGCTATATGGTCATGTTGGACCCCCCCCCCTGCCGCCCTATCATCTCTTATCATTGTTCGTGCTTCTATGAGCATCTTCGAGATACTGAGCTGAAACAACATCTTGAGATTAACAAAGTCATTACAGATGCCTCATAATCGACGGAAACGTCTCCTTACAATAATGAACATCACCGAAAAGCACGAAATAAATGCAGAAAAATGAGAACACCATTCTGGACTGGTTCGACAACAAGAAACCCAAACATGTGAGTTACGCTCAATTCACACTTTGCAAGCATGTTGTGATAAGCGTTGGTGTACCGTTCTCTGCTTCATACGTCTTTCTCCACCCGAACCCAGAAAAAAGACATGGCACAAATTTTCATTGGCCCTTCTCCCCTTTCTTTTTGCCACCAACCACTACACGGGGACGTATAAATTCTCATGTAACTGTTGTATCCATAGTCAAAAAACACATTCCACTAGTTTTCAGTCAAATTTTCCAAAAAAATTATGGATGTGAACACAATATATATCTTTTTTTTCTGGATAAAAAATATATATACCATGCCAGAAAGTTTATATTATAAATTCAACTAACATATCAAGAAACAAAAATACAAATCATACTACGAACAAAACGAGCTATGAATTGAGCTTATGAATAGTATAAATTTGTTCATTATGTTTCTCATGTTGTAAGCTTAAGTTCTTCTCCATCAGGCAAAATTTAAAAAGTTTTAAGTTCCTGTCCGTGCATCGTCGGGTCCCTAGGATGGGAGGGTGCTAGTACAGGGCGCCCCTATTCCTCGCGTTACGCGAGACAAGGGGGTAGCCCCAGATGGGCTGGCCAGCCACACAGAAGGCCACGACCTTTTTTTTGTTTCTATTTTTGCTTTATTTTTATAATTTTCTTTATACCTTGAAATGGTGTGTCTATCATACCATACCACAGAACTAGTTAAGGCTCGTTAAGCATTTAATGGTTTAAACATTATAATTATTTTGAAATAAATAGTGGAGCACCATTTATAATGTAACAAGATGATTCAACGGTGTGATTGTGAAAATATGCATTTATGTGTATATATTGTGACCATATATCTTCATTGGATCATGTTATATTATAGGTATGTTGCTTCAGTATTTTTTTAGAATTTTTAGAAACTTTTACACCGTCGAAAACCTTAACTAATTCTGTGATAAGCTATGATATATAAAACACTCTTCAAAAATACATTTGAAAAATGTTGAACAAATATTTGAAAAATGTTGAATAATTATTAAAAATATTGAAAAAGTACTTCCAAATGTTTAATAAGTATTTAAAATGTTGAACAAATATTTTGAAAAATGTTGAATAAGTATTAAAAATGTTGAACAAGTTTTAAAAAATGTTGACCAAGTATTTGAAAATGTGGAATAAGTAGTAAAATGTTGAATAAGCGTTCGGACAATGTTGAATGTGTATACAAAGAATGTTTTTGTCATATACGAAAATGAAGAGTTAGAACGAAAACAATCCTAAGAAAAAAACAAAAGAAAAATAAAAAATGGAGAAGAAGAAAACAAAACAAAAAATGGAGAAGAACAAAGTAAACCAATCAAATAATGAAGAAGAAAAAAGAAAATGCAAAAAAGAATGACAAAACCAATGAAAAACCAGATCCCCCCCCCTAAGTAGGTCGCGCCCCTGCTTTGTTATCACGAAATGGGAAGCTAACGCAGTGACTAGCGGCGTTGCCTACTATCACAGGATCGACTCCTGGTGCACGTCCCCTTTTCTTCACTTATTATTTCTCTTTTCGGTGAAAGCTAAGGGGCCAGCCTGTCAGATGCTTCAGCGAGAGATCCTTCTTAACTCGCTTAATGCGAGACATAGCTCTCGCGGCTAGTACTCCCTCCTTTTCTTTTATTTCACATATAGATTTTTTCTGGAGTCATACTTCATATAATTTGATAAGCTTTATAGAAGAAATTATCAACATTCACAATACAAAATAAATATCATTAAATGTGCCCTTAATTTAATTTTTATATTGTATAACTTTAGTATTGTTTTTCTTGTGGGGGATAACTTTAGTGTTGTTGATGTTGATATTTTTTCATATAAATATGATGAAACTTTATGAAGTTCGAATTCGGAGAAATCTTATACGGAGAGTAAAAGGATCAGATGCCGTATTAATGCTAAGTTGCTAATCATCTAGTACTACACATGGGCCTGCAAATTGTGTTAGTTAGGTCTGGTAGTCATCCACAATTTGCTGTATGGTCATGTTGGAGCTTGTTCACATAATTTCAGAAGGAAAGCGTTGTTCTAGTTCTTGTACCAAATAGTTAGGGGTCCCCCCCTCGCCCTATCGCCTCTTATCACTGTTCGAGCTTCTATGAGCATCTTCGAGATACTGAGCTGAAACAACATCTTGAGATTAACGAAGTCATTACAGATGCCTCATAATCGATGGAAACGTCTCCTTACAATAATGAACATCACCGAAAAGCACGAAATAAATGCAGAAAAATGAGAACACTATTCTGGACTGGTTCGAGAACAAAAAACCTAAACATGTGAGTTACGCTCAATTCACACTTTGCAAGCATGTTGTGATAAGCGTTGGTGTACCGTTCTCTCCTTCATGCGTCTTTCTCCACCCGAACCCAGAAAAAAGACATGGCACAAATTTTCTTTGGCCCTTCTCCCCTTTCTTTTTGCCACCAACCACTACACGGGGACGTATAAATTCTCATGTAACTGTTGTATCCATAGTCAAAAAAACACATTCCACTAGTTTTCAGTCAAATTTTCCAAAAAAATTATGGATGTGAACACAATATATATCTTTTTTTTCTGGATAAAAAATATATATACCATGCCAGAAAGTTTATATTATAAATTCAACTAACATATCAAGAAACAAAAATACAAATCATACTACGAACAAAACGAGCTATGAATTGAGCTTATGAATAGTATAAATTTGTTCATTACGTTTCTCATGTTGTAAGCTTAAGTTTTCTCCATCAGGCAAAATTTAAAAAGTTTTAAGTTCTTGTCCGTGCATCGTCGGGTCCCTAGGATGGGAGGGTGCTAGTACAGGGCGCCCCTATTCCTCGCGTTACGCGAGACAAGGGGTAGCCCTGGCCAGCCACGCAGAAGGCCACGACCTTTTTTTTTGTTTCTATTTTTGCTTTATTTTTATAATTTTCTTTATACCTTGAAATGGTGTGTCTATCATACCATACCACAGAACTAGTTAAGGCTCGTTAAGCATTTAATGGTTTAAACATTATAATTATTTTGAAATAAATAGTGGAGCACCATTTATAATGTAACAAGATGATTCAACGGTGTGATTGTGAAAATATGCATTTATGTGTATATATTGTGACCATATATCTTCATTGGGTCATGTTATATTATAGGTATGTTGCTTCAGTATTTTTTTAGAATTTTTAGAAACTTTTACACCGTCGAAAACCTTAACTAATTCTGTGATAAGCTATGATATATAAAACACTCTTCAAAAATACATTTGAAAAATGTTGAACAAATATTTGAAAAATGTTGAATAATTATTAAAAATATTGAAAAAGTACTTCCAAATGTTTAATAAGTATTTAAAATGTTGAACAAATATTTTGAAAAATGTTGAATAAGTATTAAAAAATGTTGAACAAGTTTAAAAAAATGTTGACCAAGTATTTGAAAATGTGGAATAAGTAGTAAAATGTTGAATAAGCATTCGGACAATGTTGAATGTGTATACAAAGAATGTTTTTGTCATATACGAAAATGAAGAGTTAGAACGAAAACAATCTTAAGAAAACAACAAAAGAAAAATAAAAAATGGAGAAGAAGAAAACAAAACAAAAAATGGAGAAGAACAAAGTAAACCAATCAAATAATGAAGAAGAAAAAGGAAAATGCAAAAAAGAATGACAAAACCATTGAAAAACCAGATCCCCCCCCCCTAAGTAGGTCGCGCCCCTGCTTTGTTATCACGAAATGGGAAGCTAACGCAGTGACTAGCGGCGTTGTCTACTATCACAGGATCGACTCCTGGTTCTCGTCCCCTTTTCTTCACTTATTATTTCTCTTTTCGGTGAAAGCTGAGGGGCCAGCCTGTCAGATGCTTCAGCGAGAGATCCTTCTTAACTCGCTTAATGCGAGACATAGCTCTCGCGGCTAGTACTCCCTCCTTTTCTTTTATTTCACATATAGATTTTTTCTGGAGTCATACTTCATATAATTTGATAAGCTTTATAGAAGAAATTATCAACATTCACAATACAAAATAAATATCATTAAATGTGCCCTTAATTTAATTTTTATATTGTATAACTTTAGTATTGTTTTTCTTGTGGGGGATAACTTTAGTGTTGTTGATGTTGATATTTTTTCATATGAATATGATGAAACTTTACGAAGTTCGAATTCAGAGAAATCTTATACGGAGAGTAAAAGGATCAGATGCCGTATTAATGCTAAGTTGCTAATCATCTAGTACTACACATGGGCCTGCAAATTGTGTTAGTTAGGTCTGGTATTCATCCACAATTTGCTGTATGGTCATGTTGGAGCTTGTTCACATAATTTCAGAAGGAAAGCGTTGTTCTAGTTCTTGTACCAAATAGTTAGGGGTCCCCCCCCTCGCCCTATCGCCTCTTATCACTGTTCGTGCTTCTATGAGCATCTTCGAGATACTGAGCTGAAACAACATCTTGAGATTAACGAAGTCATTAGAGATGCCTCATAATTGATGGAAACGTCTCCTTACAATAATGAACATCACCGAAAAGCACGAAATTAATGCAGAAAAATGAGAACACTATTCTAGACTGGTTCGACAACAAAAAACCTAAACATGTGAGTTACGCTCAATTCACACTTTGCAAGCATGTTGTGATAAGCGTTGGTGTACCGTTCTCTCCTTCATGCGTCTTTCTCCACCCGAACCCAGAAAAAAGACATGGCACAAATTTTCTTTGGCCCTTCTCCCCTTTCTTTTTGCCACCAACCACTACACGGGGACGTATAAATTCTCATGTAACTATTGTATCCATAGTCAAAAAAACACATTCCACTAGTTTTCAGTCAAATTTTCCAAAAAAATTATGGATGTGAACACAATATATATCTTTTTTTTCTGGATAAAAAATATATATAACATGCCAGAAAGTTTATATTATAAATTCAACTAACATATCAAGAAACAAAAAATACAAATCATACTACGAACAAAACGAGCTATGAATTGAGCTTATGAATAGTATAAATTTGTTCATTACGTTTCTCATGTTGTAAGCTTAAGTTCTTCTCGATCAGGCAAAATTTAAAAAGTTTTAAGTTCTTGTCCGTGCATCGTCGGGTCCCTAGGATGGGAGGGTGCTAGTACAGGCGCCCCTATTCCTCGCGTTACGCGAGACAAGGGGGTAGCCCTGGCCAGCCACGCAGAAGGCCACGACCTTTTTTTTTCTATTTTTGCTTTATTTTTATAATTTTCTTTATACCTTGAAATGGTGTGTCTATCATACCATACCACAGAACTAGTTAAGGCTCGTTAAGCATTTAATGGTTTAAACATTATAATTATTTTGAAATAAATAGTGGAGCACCATTTATAATGTAACAAGATGATTCAACGGTGTGATTGTGAAAATATGCATTTATGTGTATATATTGTGACCATATATCTTCATTGGATCATGTTATATTATAGGTATGTTGCTTCAGTATTTTTTTAGAATTTTTAGAAACTTTTACACCGTAGAAAACCTTAACTAATTATGTGATAAGCTATGATATATAAAACACTCTTCAAAAATACATTTGAAAAATGTTGAACAAATATTTGAAAAATGTTGAATAATTATTAAAAATATTGAAGAAGTACTTCCAAATGTTTAATAAGTATTTTCAATGTTGAACAAATATTTTTAAAAATGTTGAATAAGTATTAAAAAATGTTGAACAAGTTTTAAAAAATGTTGACCAAGTATTTGAAAATGTGGAATAAGTAGTAAAATGTTGAATAAGCGTTCGGACAATGTTGAATGTGTATACAAAGAATGTTTTTGACATATACGAAAATGAAGAGTTAGAACGAAAACAATCTTAAGAAAAAAACAAAAGAAAAATAAAAAATGGAGAAGAAGAAAACAAAACAAAAAATGGAGAAGAACAAAGTAAACCAATCAAATAATGAAGAAGAAAAAAGAAAATGCAAAAAAGAATAACAAAACCAATGAAAAACCAGATCCCCCCCCTAAGTAGGTCGCGCCCCTGCTTTGTTATCACGAAATGGGAAGCTAACGCAGTGACTAGCGGCGTTGTCTACTATCACAGGATCGACTCCTGGTGCTCGTCCCCTTTTCTTCACTTATTATTTCTCTTTTCGGTGAAAGCTGATGGGCCAGCCTGTCAGATGCTTCAGCGAGAGATCCTTCTTAACTCGCTTAATGCGAGGCATAGCTCTCGCGGCTAGTACTCCCTCCTTTTCTTTTATTTCACATATAGATTTTTTCTGGAGTCATACTTCATATAATTTGATAAGCTTTATAGAAGAAATTATCAACATTCACAAAACAAAATAAATATCATTAAATGTGCCCTTAATTTAATTTTTATATTGTATAACTTTAGTATTGTTTTTCTTGTGGGAGATAACTTTAGTGTTGTTGATGTTGATATTTTTTCATATAAATATGATGAAACTTTACGAAGTTCGAATTCGGAGAAATCTTATACGGAGAGTAAAAGGATCAGATGCCGTATTAATGCTAAGTTGCTAATCATCTAGTACTACACATGGGCCTGCAAATTGTGTTAGTTAGGTCCGGTAGTCATCCAGAATTTGCTGTATGGTCATGTTGGAGCTTGTTCACATAATTTCAGAAGGAAAGCGTTGTTCTAGTTCTTGTACCAAATAGTTAGGGGTCCCCCCTCGCCCTATCGCCTCTTATCACTGTTCGTGCTTCTATGAGCATCTTCGAGATACTGAGCTGAAACAACATCTTGAGATTAACGAAGTCATTACAGATGCCTCATAATCGATGGAAACGTCTCCTTACAATAATGAACACCACCGAAAAGCACGAAATAAATGCAGAAAAACAAGAACACTATTCTAGACTGGTTCGACAACAAGAAACCTAAACATGTGAGTTACGCTCAATTCACACTTTGCAAGCATGTTGTGATAAGCGTTGGTGTACCGTTCTCTCCTTCATGCGTCTTTCTCCACCCGAACCCGGAAAAAAGACATGGCACAAATTTTCTTTGGCCCTTCTCCCCTTTCTTTTTGCCACCAACCACTACACGGGGACGTATAAATTCTCATGTAACTGTTGTATCCATAGTCAAAAAAACACATTCCACTAGTTTTCAGTCAAATTTTCCAAAAAAATTATGGATGTGAACACAATATATATCTTTTTTTTCTGGATAAAAAAATATATACCATGCCAGAAAGTTTATATTATAAATTCAACTAACATATCAAGAAACAAAAATAGAAATCATACTACGAACAAAATGAGCTATGGATTGAGCTTATGAATAGTATAAATTTGTTCATTACGTTTCTCATGTTGTAAGCTTAAGTTCTTCTCCATCAGGCAAAATTTAAAAAGTTTTAAGTTCTTGTCCGTGCATCGTCGGGTCCCTAGGATGGGAGGGTACTAGTACAGGGCGCCCCTATTCCTCGCGTTACGCGAGACAAGGGGGTAGCCCCAGATGGGCTGGCCAGCCACGCAGAAGGCCACGACCTTTTTTTTGTTTCTATTTTTGCTTTATTTTTATAATTTTCTTTGTACCTTGAAATGGTGTGTCTATCATACCATACCACAGAACTAGTTAAGGCTCGTTAAGCATTTAATGGTTTAAACATTATAATTATTTTGAAATAAATAGTGGAGCACCATTTATAATGTAACAAGATGATTCAACGGTGTGATTGTGAAAATATGCATTTATGTGTATATATTGTGACCATATATCTTCATTGGGTCATGTTATATTATAGGTATGTTGCTTCAGTATTTTCTTAGAATTTTTAGAAACTTTTACACCGTCGAAAACCTTAACTAATTCTGTGATAAGCTATGATATATAAAACACTCTTCAAAAATACATTTGAAAAATGTTGAACAAATATTTGAAAAATGTTGAATAATTATTAAAAATATTGAAAAAGTACTTCCAAATGTTTAATAAGTATTTAAAATGTTGAACAAATATTTTGAAAAATGTTGAATAAGTATTAAAAAATGTTGAACAAGTTTTAAAAAATGTTGACCAAGTATTTGAAAATGTGGAATAAGTAGTAAAATGTTGAATAAGCGTTTGGACAATGTTGAATGTGTATACAAAGAATGTTTTTGTCATATACGAAAATGAAGAGTTAGAACGAAAACAATCTTAAGAAAACAACAAAAGAAAAATAAAAAATGGAGAAGAAGAAAACAAAACAAAAAATGGAGAAGAACAAAGTAAACCAATCAAATAATGAAGAAGAAAAAAGAAAATGCAAAAAAGAATGACAAAACCATTGAAAAACCAGATCCCCCCCCCTAAGTAGGTCGCGCCCCTGCTTTGTTATCACGAAATGGGAAGCTAACGCAGTGACTAGCGGCGTTGTCTACTATCACAGGATCGACTCCTGGTTCTCGTCCCCTTTTCTTCACTTATTATTTCTCTTTTCGGTGAAAGCTGAGGGGCCAGCCTGTCAGATGCTTCAGCGAGAGATCCTTCTTAACTCGCTTAATGCGAGACATAGCTCTCGCGGCTAGTACTCCCTCCTTTTCTTTTATTTCACATATAGATTTTTTCTGGAGTCATACTTCATATAATTTGATAAGCTTTATAGAAGAAATTGTCAACATTCACAATACAAAATAAATATCATTAAATGTGCCCTTAATGTAATTTTTATATTGTATAACTTTAGTATTGTTTTTCTTGTGGGGGATAACTTTAGTGTTGTTGATGTTGATATTTTTTCATATGAATATGATGAAACTTTACGAAGTTCGAATTCAGAGAAATCTTATACGGAGAGTAAAAGGATCAGATGCCGTATTAATGCTAAGTTGCTAATCATCTAGTACTACACATGGGCCTGCAAATTGTGTTAGTTAGGTCTGGTATTCATCCACAATTTGCTGTATGGTCATGTTGGAGCTTGTTCACATAATTTCAGAAGGAAAGCGTTGTTCTAGTTCTTGTACCAAATAGTTAGGGGTCCCCCCCCTCGCCCTATCGCCTCTTATCACTGTTCGTGCTTCTATGAGCATCTTCGAGATACTGAGCTGAAACAACATCTTGAGATTAACGAAGTCATTACAGATGCCTCATAATTGATGGAAACGTCTCCTTACAATAATGAACATCACCGAAAAGCACGAAATTAATGCAGAAAAATGAGAACACTATTCTGGACTGGTTCGACAACAAAAAACCTAAACATGTGAGTTACGCTCAATTCACACTTTGCAAGCATGTTGTGATAAGCGTTGGTGTACCGTTCTCTCCTTCATGCGTCTTTCTCCACCCGAACCCAGAAAAAAGACATGGCACAAATTTTCTTTGGCCCTTCTCCCCTTTCTTTTTGCCACCAACCACTACACGGGGACGTATAAATTCTCATGTAACTATTGTATCCATAGTCAAAAAAACACATTCCACTAGTTTTCAGTCAAATTTTCCAAAAAAATTATGGATGTGAACACAATATATATCTTTTTTTCTAGATAAAAAATATATATAACATGCCAGAAAGTTTATATTATAAATTCAACTAACATATCAAGAAACAAAAAATACAAATCATACTACGAACAAAACGAGCTATGAATTGAGCTTATGAATAGTATAAATTTGTTCATTACGTTTCTCATGTTGTAAGCTTAAGTTCTTCTCGATCAGGCAAAATTTAAAAAGTTTTAAGTTCTTGTCCGTGCATCGTCGGGTCCCTAGGATGGGAGGGTGCTAGTACAGGCGCCCCTATTCCTCGCGTTACGCGAGACAAGGGGGTAGCCCTGGCCAGCCACGCAGAAGGCCACGACCTTTTTTTTCTATTTTTGCTTTATTTTTATAATTTTCTTTATACCTTGAAATGGTGTGTCTATCATACCATACCACAGAACTAGTTAAGGCTCGTTAAGCATTTAATGGTTTAAACATTATAATTATTTTGAAATAAATAGTGGAGCACCATTTATAATGTAACAAGATGATTCAACGGTGTGATTGTGAAAATATGCATTTATGTGTATATATTGTGACCATATATCTTCATTGGATCATGTTATATTATAGGTATGTTGCTTCAGTATTTTTTTAGAATTTTTAGAAACTTTTACACCGTAGAAAACCTTAACTAATTATGTGATAAGCTATGATATATAAAACACTCTTCAAAAATACATTTGAAAAATGTTGAACAAATATTTGAAAAATGTTGAATAATTATTAAAAATATTGAAGAAGTACTTCCAAATGTTTAATAAGTATTTTCAATGTTGAACAAATATTTTGAAAAATGTTGAATAAGTATTAAAAAATGTTGAACAAGTTTTAAAAAATGTTGACCAAGTATTTGAAAATGTGGAATAAGTAGTAAAATGTTGAATAATCGTTCGGACAATGTTGAATGTGTATACAAAGAATGTTTTTGACATATACGAAAATGAAGAGTTAGAACGAAAACAATCTTAAGAAAAAAACAAAAGAAAAATAAAAAATGGAGAAGAAGAAAACAAAACAAAAAATGGAGAAGAACAAAGTAAACCAATCAAATAATGAAGAAGAAAAAAGAAAATGCAAAAAAGAATAACAAAACCAATGAAAAACCAGATCCCCCCCCTAAGTAGGTCGCGCCCCTGCTTTGTTATCACGAAATGGGAAGCTAACGCAGTGACTAGCGGCGTTGTCTACTATCACAGGATCGACTCCTGGTGCTCGTCCCCTTTTCTTCACTTATTATTTCTCTTTTCGGTGAAAGCTGATGGGCCAGCCTGTCAGATGCTTCAGCGAGAGATCCTTCTTAACTCGCTTAATTCGAGGCATAGCTCTCGCGGCTAGTACTCCCTCCTTTTCTTTTATTTCACATATAGATTTTTTCTGGAGTCATACTTCATATAATTTGATAAGCTTTATAGAAGAAATTATCAACATTCACAAAACAAAATAAATATCATTAAATGTGCCCTTAATTTAATTTTTATATTGTATAACTTTAGTATTGTTTTTCTTGTGGGAGATAACTTTAGTGTTGTTGATGTTGATATTTTTTCATATAAATATGATGAAACTTTACGAAGTTCGAATTCGGAGAAATCTTATACGGAGAGTAAAAGGATCAGATGCCGTATTAATGCTAAGTTGCTAATCATCTAGTACTACACATGGACCTGCAAATTGTGTTAGTTAGGTCCGGTAGTCATCCACAATTTGCTGTATGGTCATGTTGGAGCTTGTTCACATAATTTCAGAAGGAAAGCGTTGTTCTAGTTCTTGTACCAAATAGTTAGGGGTCCCCCCCTCGCCCTATCGCCTCTTATCACTGTTCGTGCTTCTATGAGCATCTTCGAGATACTGAGCTGAAACAACATCTTGAGATTAACGAAGTCATTACAGATGCCTCATAATCGATGGAAACGTCTCCTTACAATAATGAACACCACCGAAAAGCACGAAATAAATGCAGAAAAACAAGAACACTATTCTAGACTGGTTCGACAACAAGAAACCTAAACATGTGAGTTACGCTCAATTCACACTTTGCAAGCATGTTGTGATAAGCGTTGGTGTACCGTTCTCTCCTTCATGCGTCTTTCTCCACCCTAACCCGGAAAAAAGACATGGCACAAATTTTCTTTGGCCCTTCTCCCCTTTCTTTTTGCCACCAACCACTACACGGGGACGTATAAATTCTCATGTAACTGTTGTATCCATAGTCAAAAAAAACACATTCCACTAGTTTTCAGTCAAATTTTCCAAAAAAATTATGGATGTGAACACAATATATATCTTTTTTTTCTGGATAAAAAAATATATACCATGCCAGAAAGTTTATATTATAAATTCAACTAACATATCAAGAAACAAAAATAGAAATCATACTACGAACAAAATGAGCTATGGATTGAGCTTATGAATAGTATAAATTTGTTCATTACGTTTCTCATGTTGTAAGCTTAAGTTCTTCTCCATCAGGCAAAATTTAAAAAGTTTTAAGTTCTTGTCCGTGCATCGTCGGGTCCCTAGGATGGGAGGGTACTAGTACAGGGCGCCCATATTCCTCGCGTTACGCGAGACAAGGGGGTAGCCCCAGATGGGCTGGCCAGCCACGCAGAAGGCCACGACCTTTTTTTTGTTTCTATTTTTGCTTTATTTTTATAATTTTCTTTATACCTTGAAATGGTGTGTCTATCATACCATACCACAGAACTAGTTAAGGCTCGTTAAGCATTTAATGGTTTAAACATTATAATTATTTTGAAATAAATAGTGGAGCACCATTTATAATGTAACAAGATGATTCAACGGTGTGATTGTGAAAATATGCATTTATGTGTATATATTGTGACCATATATCTTCATTGGGTCATGTTATATTATAGGTATGTTGCTTCAGTATTTTTTTAGAATTTTTAGAAACTTTTACACCGTCAAAACCTTAACTAATTCTGTGATAAGCTATGATATATAAAACACTCTTCAAAAATACATTTGAAAAATGTTGAACAAATATTTGAAAAATGTTGAATAATTATTAAAAATATTGAAAAAGTACTTCCAAATGTTTAATAAGTATTTAAAATGTTGAACAAATATTTTGAAAAATGTTGAATAAGTATTAAAAAATGTTGAACAAGTTTTAAAAAATGTTGACCAAGTATTTGAAAATGTGGAATAAGTAGTAAAATGTTGAATAAGCGTTCGGACAATGTTGAATGTGTATACAAAGAATGTTTTTGACATATACGAAAATGAAGAGTTAGAACGAAAACAATCTTAAGAAAAAAACAAAAGAAAAACAAAAATTGGAGAAGAAGAAAACAAAACAAAAAATGGAGAAGAACAAAGTAAACCAATCAAATAATGAAGAAGAAAAAAGAAAATGCAAAAAAGAATGACAAAACCAATGAAAAACCAGATCCCCCCCCCCCCCCTAAGTAGGTCGCGCCCCTGCTTTGTTATCACGAAATGGGAAGCTAACGCAGTGACTACCGGCGTTGTCTACTATCACAGGATCGACTCCTGGTGCTCTTCCCCTTTTCTTCACTTATTATTTCTCTTTTCGGTGAAAGCTGATGGGCCAGCCTGTCAGATGCTTCAGCGAGAGATCCTTCTTAACTCGCTTAATGCGAGACATAGCTCTCGCGGCTAGTACTCCCTCCTTTTCTTTTATTTCACATATAGATTTTTCCTGGAGTCATACTTCATATAATTTGATAAGCTTTATAGAAGAAATTATCAACATTCACAATACAAAATAAATATCATTAAATGTGCCCTTAATTTAATTTTTATATTGTATAACTTTAGTATTGTTTTTCTTGTGGGGGATAACTTTAGTGTTGTTGATGTTGATATTTTTTCGTATAAATATGATGAAACTTTACGAAGTTCGAATTCGGAGAAATCTTATACGGAGAGTAAAAGGATCAGATGCCGTATTAATGCTAAGTTGCTAATCATCTAGTACTACACATGGGCCTGCAAATTGTGTTAGTTAGGTCCGGTAGTCATCCACAATTTGTTGTATGGTCATGTTGGAGCTTGTTCACATAATTTCAGAAGGAAAGCGTTGTTCTAGTTCTTGTACCAAATAGTTAGGGGTCCCCCCCTCGCCCTATCGCCTCTTATCACTGTCCGTGCTTCTATGAGCATCTTTGAGATACTGAGCTGAAACAACATCTTGAGATTAACGAAGTCATTACAGATGCCTCGTAATCGATGGAAACGTCTCCTTACAATAATGAGCACCACCGAAAAGCACGAAATAAATGCAGAAAAACAAGAACACTATTCTAGACTGGTTCGACAACAAGAAACCTAAACATGTGAGTTACGCTCAATTCACACTTTGCAAGCATGTTGTGATAAGCGTTGGTGTACCGTTCTCTCCTTCATGCGTCTTTCTCCACCCGGACCCAGAAAAAAGACATGACACAATTTTTCCTTGGCCCTTCTCCCCTTTCTTCCTGCCACCAACCACTACACGGGGACGCATAAATTTTCATGTAACTGTTGTATCCAAAGTCAAAAAACACATTCCACTAGTTTTCAATCAAAATTTCCAAAAAAAAATTATGCATGTGAACACAATAAATATCTTTTTTCCGGATAAAAACTATATATACCATGCCAGAAAGTTTATATTATAAATTCAACTAACATCTCGAGAAACAAAAATACAAATCATACTACGAACAAAACGAGCTATGAATTGAGCTTATGAATAGTATAAATTTGTTCATTACGTTTCTCATGTTGTAAGCTAAAGTTCTTCTCCATCAGGCAAAATTTAAAAAGTTTAAGTTCTTGTCCGTGCATCGTTGGGTTCCTAGGATGTGAGGGTGTAATCGTAAAATCATGCTCCTCGGTGAAAGGGAAACGACAAGACGGCGGCTGGAGCGGTGGACAGCGATCTGCTAGCTAGCGAGCTAGTCTAGTCTTCTTTCTTGCTCGTCCTTTTCCGACAGTCACTCCCCTGCTCCTTCTCGCCACCGCCCGCGACCCGCCGCCGGCGACAGGGGATCCATCTCGCCGCCGTACGCCGGAGACCTTCCCGCCCCGGTCAGCGCAGTTCCCTCCATCGGTCTCCTCGAGCGGTTTCGCCTCGGGCATCCGTCGCACGCACGTGCCACCTCGCGGCGCCGGCGAGCTTCCCGCCGACTACAGGTACGAAGTAGCTGCATACATGTTTCTGCTCCTAGTCATCTGATACTCATGTTCGTGATGTGCGGCCGCGCTAGTCCCTTGCTGTGTTGCCTGCCACTCAACTACGCCCAACTAGCTGCTACTAGTCTGTTTATTGCTTGTGCACAAGTCTGAACATGTTATGTTCAGAGTTACTAGTTGCTTACTGTGGTGGTTAAAATACTCATGTCAGTCTTGGGTTGTGCTCTGCTCACAATTAACTTCTCCCCTGCAACATGATGAAAGGTGTATGATTCAGCCAGCGGATGTTTGCTAAAATCTACTGCTCTTTAGCTCAGATATATTCGTTTCATTTTGTTCTCAGCACCAGATCATGCCGATCTACCAGTAGCATAAACTCATTCTTGACATGCATGATTAGTGTGGCTGAGCCTGTGAGAGAGCCTAAATCTCAAGTCTTGCTTGTTTTATGCCTATACATGGTCAGTTAAATCCTTATCACTGAAAAAAAATCAAGTATTATTGAGAGCAAGCTTGTGGCTTCTCTGATCATGGAAACATCTACAGATCTACGTTGCATCATCATCTCTTACTTCACTCTTCTTGCCATGCTTGTAGTTTACCATTGATGATGTATTTAGTTTCTGAACTAGTGACTATTAGCAATTTATGCTACTACTCAATTTATGAAAATGTGGATCGTTTCAGAAGAGAACTCTGCTACAGCCAGGCCCTATGTCTAAGGAATGGGAGGGAGTAGAAGCCAAGAAGCCTCTCTTGGTGGCCGGGAACAACAAAGCTTCTTCCATTTGGGTGGTGGTCGCTAGCACTGCCGTCGCCGTTGCTGGATCCTTCGTGTTCGGCATCTCGGTATGTAAATTGACTTGTTCAAAGGGAATATGAGAATGCTTTCATTTAATTAGATAGAAAACTGTCCTACTGTTGTTCTAGTACAAATATTTCCAGGTGGAGAACTTAATTTTGATCCCCTGTTTTGCAGGTGGGCTACTCATCGCCATCTCAGGAAGGCATCATGCGGGATCTTCATCTTTCCTTAGCTGAGGTACTCAAATACACCCTCTGTTTCCAAATGTAAGACATTTTTGTTTGTTCATCTTGGTGGTTGTAACCTGGTGAGTCCACTTGACACATGATCATCTTTTAACCATCATGCAGTATTCTGTCTTTGGCTCGATATTAACCATCGGAGCAATGCTAGGCGCTATTCTCAGTGGTACCATAGCAGATTGGGTTGGTCGAAGATGTGTAAGTTCTAATCCCATCTCCATCATGCTAACCTGCAAAAGTGTATCATTAATATGCATTCAACTAATGGACTTCATATTCATGTGTTTCATGGCGCGCAGGCAATGGCAATATCAGATGTGTTCTGCATTATTGGATATCTCCTCATAGTCTTTTCTAAGGTCCCCTTGATGTCATTTCTCTCTGTATCTCTACTTCAGTGTGCATTTCAGTGCTCACTGCAACTTTGAAGGGAATGACATTCTTGGTTCATCCTGTAATTTGTTTACTTCTTTCCTGTATATTCTTCTGTAGAACTCTGTGTGGCTTGACCTTGGGAGGCTCTCAATTGGATGTGGAATTGGCCTTCTTTCATATGTGGTGATTATAGAAAACAAAACTCCATCTTGTTACTTTCTCCAACGAATTTGGACTGAAAGTTGTGTTACCTGAACAGGTCCCAGTATATATATCAGAGATAACACCCAAGAATCTTAGAGGACAGTTCGCAGCCGTAAACCAGGTTCGTACCCGACCTGGGAGATTTCATTACTGGCTGTATTTGTATACAGTATTATCTTAAGAAGGCAAGTTTATCCATTTCTGCAGCTTATGATATGTTGCGGGGCATCGCTCGCGTATGCTCTGGGGACATGCATCACCTGGCGTACCTTGGCAATCGTAGGTACATTGATTTGTTTAAATTTACTTCTCCACTATTCGTATAACAATGAGCATATATTTTTAAAATACGTTTGTTGTATGAGAATCCCTCATTGCACCAATTTTAACTGGTATGTTTTTCAGTCTAATATATTGGCCTCAAAATGCATGCACTTGTACTCCCTCCGTTCCTAAATATTTGTCTTTTTAGAGATTTCAAATGGACTACCACATACGGATGTATATAGACATATTTTAGAGTGTAGATTCACTCATTTTGCTCCGTATGTAGTCACTTGTTGAAATCTCTAGAAAGACAAGTATTTAGGAACGGAGGGAGTATTTTTTTAGAAAATAGAAATTAAATGCATATTGATATGGTTAGCTATTGCTCTTGTAGGAGTGGCACCATGTTTACTGCAGCTGGTTGGCCTTCTTGTGATTCCCGAATCTCCTAGGTGGCTGGTAAGTAAGATTTCGTTGTAGTGTTGATACTTGCCGAATCTCTTTCTTCCGTCCATTTCCGTTCTTGGTTCTAGAATTACTTGATTAGCCTAGTCAATAGTAGAAAGGTAGAAACACTTCTACATATGTAAATGTATAGAGGCGCCCTCCCGATGCTTGATTCTTTGTGCGTAGGGTAGCTGTACAGTTATTTTGTTTCCTCTCCTGTTTGCTCTGTTTTTTGGGGGTTAGCTCTGTTTTCTGGTTGTAGGCTTAGTGTTTTTAGTTTTTTTTCCTCTGGTTTAGTTTTCTTTCGCTGTTTTGCGTGTAAGACCCCTGCCATCTCATCTTGGTGTCTTCTTCTAATACAGAACACTCGCATTTTTATGTGTTTGAGAAAAAAAAATATTAGTACTATGTGGCATTGACAAACTTAACATTCCGTCAAGTTTATATGCAGGGGAGCAGATGTTGGGTTAACAACAATAAATATTCAGTTTGACTCCTTCAGACCTAAGTTTAATTTGTGCAGACAAATTGAAAAAACTGTGAAATCATCTTCTCATATTATCATTTCTGCTCTAAGACCTGTATTCATTAGATGGAGGCTACGGTTTTGCCCTTCTTTGATAGAAAACCCATGCATTTCAGGCTAAGATCGGACACTCAGGTGCACTTGAGGAAGCGTTGCAGAAGCTAAGGGGAAAAGAAACCGACATCTCCGAAGAGGCAGCAGATATCAAAGTATCAACTGCTGTAAACTTGAGATTTAAAATAGAACACCAACTTAGTCCTGCATTACTGAAATGACTAGCTTATTATATATGTTCAGGATTTCACAGAAAAGCTTCAGCACCTACCACAGTCAAAGATGTTGGACCTATTTCAGAAGGATTATATTCATGCTGTCACCGTAAGTATTCTAGTTATGCATTTCTAGCTTGAAAGGAGAAGCTTAATTATGTGTAATTTTCTAAGACATCAAGTTTCATTCAGGTTGGAGTTGGGCTAATGGTCCTTCAACAGTTTGGTGGAGTGAATGCAATATGCTTCTACGCCAGTGAGATATTTGTTTCGGCTGGTAATGAGTTTTAGCAACCTGTTCCCTTAACTTTCTCATCCTTACTTCTTTTAGTTACTAGGCATATTTTTTACCATGTGTTACTTTTGGGCACTACTACTAACTATCCATGACATGAATCAGGTTTCTCGTCAGGGAACACCGGAATGCTCGCTATGGTTGCGGTTCAGGTATTTAATCATGGCTCTTATGCAGTTTTTTTTTGCTTCTCAGTACTCACTGATTTTACGGTGTCCTTGTAGATTCCGATGACGGCACTTGGGGTGCTTCTGTTGGACAAGGCTGGAAGGAGGCCACTTCTGATGGTAAAAAAAAGATACAAAGGTTTTTGATAGTTGAAAAATGATACAATTAGTAATGCATTGTAAAGGATGTTTGTTTCATGCTGCAATGCCCCAGGTCTCTGCAGCTGGGACATGCCTGGGTTGCCTACTAGTTGGCCTCTCATTCTTGTCCAAGGTTTGAATTTTCTGAAACTGATATCATCCTCGTAAGAAGGCCACACATGAGCTACTCCCTCCGTTCCGATTTACTCGTTGTGGTTTTAGTTCAAATTTGAACTAAAACCACGACGAGTAATTCGGAACGGAGGGAGTATTATATAAATTACTTTCTTGAACAGGAACATCATTGGGCGAAGGACCTCAACGTGGCGTTGGCATTGATGGGGATTCTGGTATATACCGCATCTTAGTTTTAACTTCTTTTTCAGCAATGCTGCCAGATGTCTAGTCACTGTAAACATCTCTGTTGCTTTGGAAACCAGATCTTCAGTGGATCTTTCTCACTTGGTATGGGAGGAATTCCATGGGTTATAATGTCAGAGGTGCCTTTTCTGCCGTTAATAAACCATTAAAAGAAATAATAGCGGTATCAATGAATTTGACCACAATCCGTCGCTGGACATGCAGATCTTCCCCATACACATGAAAGGGTCAGCAGGAAGCCTGGTGACCTTGGTGAGCTGGCTCGGCTCATGGATCGTCTCGTATGCCTTCAACTTCCTCCTGCTGTGGAGCTCCTACGGTAAATATATTTATAGCATAGAAAATAGACTTGTGATCAAAAGAATAGTTCCGGTTGACCAGAAGTTTTGCTGATGTTTTTGTTTTGTTTTGTCTGTACACCATGGACGGATTAATTTCAGGTACATTTTTCATGTTCGCGACCATTTGCGGTCTGACTGTTGTATTTGTGGAGTGGCTGGTACCAGAGACTAAAGGAAGGACCCTGGAAGAGATTCAAGCGTCCATGAACTCGTCATTGACGCCAGTTTCTTCTGGAATTAACCGAGCTGCGTAAATTGATTACTCCCTCCGTTGCATAATTATTGTCGTGGTTTTAGTTCAAATTTGAATTATTGTCGTGGTTTTAATTCAAATTTGAACTAAAACCACGACAATAATTATGCAACGGAGGGAGTACATGGCTTGGTTTCCCTTTTTGTGTTACGTTTCAGTATGTATCTGGGATATTGTGACTAGTGTGCTCTACAGATATATGGCGTCGTTACTTCTCAGACGACTGACAAATAACCTACAAAGAACTTAGGTTATTTGCGGGGTGGTTTGATATCCCAATAAATTAGCCGAGCGAGCTTGATAAGGCTAGACTAGATGCCTAGCATGGATCTTGTAACTATGCAATAGTTAATCGAGATACAGAGGCCGCAGTATTATTGCTATTTCTCTTTCCGGAAAAAAAGGAAAAAAAATCTTTGGTTACTTTTGTGGAGCCATGCTTGAGCCTACTTCAGATTTCTCGAACTTACCATCTTTTGGCGATAATTTTTGTTCTTGTAACATACTTGGGCTTATTGCATTGTTATGTTAAGAACATTGATTTTCTTTGTAACCGAGCTTTGTGTCTTCGTGACCTAGAGCTTCTACTGAGCTTAGGCTGAGCCCACTAGAACTCAGTCAAGCTTAATTAGTTTGTTGACAGCCTAACCTTGTCGCGGTTCCACCATTCCTTTTCTGAATCGGGAAGGCGAGACATTGTGGCATCTTCTACCCGGCGGGGTATCTAACTTGATGAGAAAATAGACCAAATCTTACATTCATAGTTTACGACGTGGTATATGCAAAGTAAAACACATAGAACATACTCACACACCATTGCACATTCACCCTATCCAACATCATGATATACAACACACAAACACATCAGAGTGGCTCATTGGAAATCCAACGCCTAAGCATTGCGAGGCATCTCTCTGGTTGGTAAGACGGTGCAGTGTGTCCACCACCCTGTAAGCATGATAATTGGTCAATGAGAACTGTCCGAATTAAATTGACCCATGATAAGCATGAATCTCATCAAGAGACATGTATATTCCATATTTCCAAGAGTCTCCTAAGTGAAGGCAGAGATAGGTATCTTGTTACCTTTACAGTGGCGAACGTCATGTTATTTGTATATGCTATTGTGAATCTGCATATTTGTTATATTTCGCATTGTAAGTGAAATTATCCAATGCAGTTTACGTATGTGAATAATATAGGAACCAGCATGAAGAATCCAATTCATCAAACGGTATTTAAATATAAATTCTCACCCAGCGGATTGTCCATCGAGATGCCAAGCCCTCCATTCATCCATAATGGGGAAGTTGAGTGATCTTACCCAAGACTGTGTACCCAAAAATGGTACAACAGCATCATGGTCTCCACTGTAGAAGAAAGAGAGGTGAGCAGTTGGAAAACTATACTCCCTCCATTTCAAAAATATAGTTTGTATTTTCGAAATTCAAGCTGTATAAAACTTGACAAAGTTTAGAGAGAGAGAGATATACACATCTACAATACCAAATAGATACCATTAAAACATTGCAAAACATACTTTTATATTATATTTGGTAGTATAATGTTGATATTTTATCTATAAAATTGGTCAACCTTTACAAGATTTGTCCTTAAATAAAATCCATATGCACAATATTTTGGAGTGGAGATAGTATTCAACTCAATAGTTTCTGATTTACGACAGACCATCTTTTGTTCCGCTGCCGTACATTCAAATATAGTTAAAATACAGCCCTACAACCACATGATAAGTGTTGTAAGCTATCTAATTTTTTTATGTAATAGTAATTACCTATATACCAAGGCACGATAACCTTTTGACGTAATATTACGATGGTACTTTATACTGCTCTCAATGTCATGGGTGAAAGGTAGGTCTTTTTCATGGCACCTCACCCATTCGCCCATGCTCCCCTAAGTTGTTGGCGCATAGTGATACAAAAGTAGAGTGTTAAAACATCAGATGCCAATAGCAAGAGATAAATATCTTCTCGAGCAGAGATAGTAATCTAACCTCCTTGATTCCAAGGTTTTCCCGTGTGATATTGTTATTAGCCCAAACATATGCCAGGTAGGTAATATAGCCCTGTAGATGGGAGAAAAATAGGAAGTTGGTTGGGAAATAACTTTTGATGACTCACAACATCTTAGTAATCTTAGTAAGTGGAATAACTAATCTGCATAGCTGCGTTGGCTTTTGTCAGCACTGAAATGCCTGGTATATGTATGAAATATTGTGTAGTGATGTTGTATATGCGTGTGAGATTCTGGTAGTGCAGCGGGCCTGCTTCTACTGCAATTTCGGGTGTATGGCTGGTTGAAATTAAGCAGTTTGCCCTTCCTGCTCAAACATCCGACACAGAAATTTATACCTTGTGGGATCTAATATATAACAAACGGACTAATTTAGTTCTTGCTCATCAAGGATATGAACCTATGTTCTGAGATGCTTGGTGGTTATAGGGTCATCGCAGTCGGACTTTTCTCCCATTGGGTGGTAAAAAAAATTGTAAGGGGTGAGATTTTCCATCCAATGATAGTTCATTGTGTAGCTTAGAACCAACCAGCAAAGTAAGGCAAAGCTTTATTGCACCCATCCAATATCACGGCATAAAAACAAGTCAGTCGCATGCACAAACAATCTATCGACTTGCCCAAGTATGAGTTTGATTGTGTGCACATATTAATATGATATCCGTACTAGTAACGTGGTAATATATACTCTTGTGGGTTCAAACTTTACAGACAATTAATTCTTTTAAAAACCATGTACAGTAAATCATGGATATTTTCATCATTTTATTAGAACTATATCTGCTAAGACTTTTTGCATTATTATAGTCATTTGCAATATATATTTTTCTCTTGTTCCCAATGTTTTAAAAAATGCACCTTCAAATTTATTTTAGCATAATAATTGTTATTCATCACGATATCACTTATTCAGTAAAGGAGTTAATAAAGATGGACTTACATGGCAATCCACTTGAGGCCGGGGTGGTGGATGTTTCAGTGCTCCAGTTTCTTGTTGGAGGATCCTGCCATGTGTAGTCTTGTCGTTTGGTGTGGGAGACAGATAATTGCACTTTTTATACAAAATTTGGGAGTCATAAATTTCTTCAAGCAACTGCAGGCAAACATCAAATTAAAAGAATCATGCATATATTCAGTCTATTATAATATTGTGATAGAAAAAGAATTGTAGAAACTCATCAATCTATGTTTATAATATATACATGAGTACGAATTTGGCAGCCAACAACGTGCACATGGACAGCTTTGATAGATTAGGATGGAAGTCGTATGTAAGCAAAATAGTTATGATAGATTAGGATGGAAGTCTTATGTAATCAAACATGCTAATGATAGATTAGGATGGTGACATATTAGGATGAAAGTCGTATGTATAGTTATGATAGATTAGGATGGTGACATATTAGGATGGAAGCGTATGTACACATATAGTCTTTAAATGGAGCCTTTTTGATAGGCCAATGAAGATACTAGATCAAGATATATTAGACGTAAAAATTCTTTGAAAATGAGGAATTGAGAAGGAGATACGATGGAAGGTTCATCTTCTTAGTATGTAGAAAAATATAAATAGCTGTATAAAAATCTGCAAATAAAATGTGTATTGCTATAGGTTTCCAAATTGACTTGAGCAATCAAATTGATCAGCGTTGTTAATTGTATGTTGAGTGACTTGTATGCTTACCGCCTTGAACCTGTCCATAGCTTGAGCGCAGATAACATTCTTGGGGTTGTCATAAGGTTCCCCATGGCAGTTCTCCATTATTGTCTTATATCAGATCGATTGATCACATGCAAGCACATGGAAACTGAATTAACAAATTAATTAACCTCATATGGGGGAACCTAAGCTTTAGATTAGTAGTTAACTGCAGGTCAGCGCATAGGTGGTTGAGCAAGAGTTGGGAGCTGGTGTAACTAATCACCTCATACAACTGATCGGAAATGACTCCTACTCCATGGAGATATGGCACTCTAGAATCCATATCAATGGCCTCACCAGTAATCGGGTTGCCTACCAGATAGCCCTGAGAATATAGGTTTTTGTCATAACATAAGCTAGCTGTGGCCAGACTAATTTTGATTTTGGCATTTAACATCAGTACAACAATTGTGATATACTATGTGTATATATAGTTGTATACACAGTGTGTGAATGAATTTTAGAGTACTTACCTTGAGATTAATTGTCGGCTTCAGTCCCGCTTCAATATCTAAAAACAGAAAAACATATTGCTTAGGTGTGATGGATAGACTATATCCATCTTTCCGAAGTAAACACCTTGAACTTACTTTCAAGTGAATGTGAAAAAAAAACGAGTTATATATGCTAGTAGTAATAATGTAGCACCTTCTGAGATCTTCTGCGCGACGATTGGTACGTACTTTCCAGCGTACGAGTCTCCCCCGACATAGAAATGATTTGAGAGGAAATCTGGATGCTCGGTGAACCACTTATCCAAAGATGAAGAAATGTTTTTTATCAGAAAATTATGTTGACGATGATGACAAAATTGGTATATACTCTACATTGCAAATCAATGTATAGCAAGCAGCTTCAGTTGAATTATTGCTACATAGTATATTACCTTGGTGAGGAACGTTTTGAGCTGCAGCGAAGAGGAGACCTCTCCGACGTCGTACCCTCTGGGGTGCCGGGAGAAGGAGAAGCCGGCGCCGACGGGCGAGTCGACGAAGAGGACGCTCGCGGCCTTGGTCCAGGAGTAGGGGTGGTAGTGCAGCCGCGGCACGGTCCCGGCCGCGCCGTCGTAGGGCTCGATCACGAACCTCAGCGGGCCCATCTCGAAGAGCAGCGCGCTGAGCACGCTGCAGCGGTCGCCGCCGGTGAGCCAGAGCAGGACCGGGTCGCGCCGCGGGTCGCCCTCCGACTCGATGAAGTAGTAGAAGAGCTCCGAGCCGTGCTCCTCGTCCACCGTCACGTACCTTCCGATATGATCGTTGATAGTAGTGTGTCAAAGAGTTGTCGAGCTGGCTGCAGGTGAACAGACGGAATGCAATTTTCAAAAAAGCACGGCGGCCGGGGAGGTACCCGGTCTCAAGGTGGAACGGAAGGGCGCCGTCGAAGCCCGGCAGGCTGGTGACCAGCGTCGGGGCCGCCTCGCCGGAGACGATGATGAAGCCGAGGAGGAGGAAGAGGAGCCGGGACAGCAGTTGCGCCTCCATGGTTTGTCCGTCCGGTAAACCGTTGAATTTCTGGCGGGCTGCCGTGCTCGACCGGACGTAACTGATAAAGAAGTGAGACGCCGTGCTGTCATGATCATGTGCCTATAGTTTACTGTCTCCTACCTGCCGCAAGTGTATACAATTGGACTTGCTATTTGACTATCTGTAGGTCGCCTGAAAAAAGGTTTGGACTCGGGTCTTTTTTTCCGCCGTTGGATTGAAATGCAGCGGTTGGTGTCTGCCTTATGGGATCAGTCCTGAAAAAAAAACGTCTCCCTCCCTCGTCACGGGGAGGAACCCTAAACGGCAGGCGCCAGAGGGCATGGCTAGGCGAAACCTGGCCGGCAGCCGTGGGGCCTTCTCGTCTCCCACTCGTTGACTGCTGGGCCAGGATGCGGCGGTAGCTCGGGGTGCGGAGGCATGATAGCATGCTGGTGCGACGGGATGTCGATAGTGGGGCAGGGCTGCGGGCTGTGATAGCCACCAGATATGCTCACCAAGTGACGGGGACCGAGGGTGGCTTGGGGCACAGGCGGCCGCCTCTACCATGGTGGTGTCGATCGGTAGAGGTGGCGGCGCGGTGGTGGTGGTGCTTGTTCCAGTGCCGGTTGAGCTCAGCCTGGCGGATTTAGGTGACATTGAACGGGCGGTTCGGGCTCTCCACCACAAGATTGTTGACTTTGCTGCGATTGGGGTGGCCTGCAGTTGATGGTGGTGGAGGTTGACTCGTCATGGGGGCCAGAGGCGGCGTTGACTTGCACAGATGAGGAACTCCCCCTGGTTCAAGATCTGGAATGGCCATATATGATGGGAGTTGGTCAATGCGCCCTCGATGGTGCTTGATGGCAGTTGGCCGGTGGCGGGCCTAGTCGCTAATACAGGGGGGACGCGTGGCCCCTGTCCAGGGCTGGATTCCTCTGTGCGTGCCACGGTGCATCTTGGTCGGATGTTTGGTTCACCGGCTTTGGCCTCTCTCTGCTCTTCCGTCGTGGTGGAATCCCATGGGTCAATGGGAGTTGCTTGCTTCCCTTCCGGTGGGTGGCGTCGGTGCACTTTGTTCGGTGTGAGGTTCAACACAAGATGTCGGGCGGTGGCCCCGGATGGTCGGTGATGGTGGCCATGGCTTTGCTTCTTGGTTGTGTGGGCGACAAGTCGATGTATTAAAGACCATCGTGGATCTCTCTCCGGCATGCAGGGCTCTGTGTGAAAATCTTGGTATGTTGGACTCGGCAATGGCGGCTCTTTGAGTTGTGACCCTCCTAGGGGTGTTGTCGTGGAGCTTATGCTTCGATGGTCTGGCTATGGTGGTGGATTCATTCTACCGTGTGCTCTCGTCCCCCTATATGGTTTTCTTTTGACGTTTCTTTGTTTGGGGACTTTCTCACCATCTTGTATCATACGGGCGTTGGATGCATTGGCTCCAAATGGACGGCAAGCTACCGATTTGATGAATTGCTAGGATTGGGAGTACAATTGGACGGATTTCCCTTTTGTAAGGCCCATCATGACTGACATGCTACTGATTGATTTTTTTGACGACTTCTGCTGCAAATATTAAGTTATGAACTCAAAAATCAAAAGTAACTTTAACATTCTAGGATCTGATACTCACACATGCCATGAATCAAGGATTTGAGAAATGATTGTGCGGGTTGGGAGTAATCTATTTCCAAGTAGAATTTGGAAAATTTATTTGTAAGTCAATGATGTTTAGCATTGATTGTTTATCCAAGATCGTTTATTTAACAAAAACGAAAGAAATGAGTGGTTATACATTTTTGTTGTATTGTATAGCTAAAAGACAACATGCGCGGTGCAGCGATTTGGTGCCCGGGCTCATCTGCACCCGGCCAGAAAAAATACAAGAAAAATTCAAAAAATTCTAATTTTTTCCCACGGTAGACAATTTATTGCTTGAGGTTCGCTCCAAATTTTAGCTCATTTAGACATCTGAGTAGCTCTCGGTAAAAAATACAAATCAGGTCAAAACAGTACATGAACAATAAACTGTTTTACAGACCCCGAATTTGTCTTTTTTTACCGAGAATTGCTCAGTTGCTCAAATGATTTGAAACTTGGGGCGGACCTCACGCATCAAATTGTTTACCATGGGAAAAAACTGGAATTTTTTGAATTTTTCTAGTATTTATTTTGGTTTTTTTATTTAACACAGGTGCAGATGAGCCCGGGCTCAGAAAAAGATTTCCGCGATTGCAACATTTTTGCAGCCGGAACTGAAGAGAAAGAGAGGAGGAAAGAAAAGAAAGAAAAGAAAAGAAACGAGAAGAAGGGAAAAGAGAGCAGCAGAGAGATAAGGGGAAGGATACCAACGGGCGATGGAGGTGCCGCCACCGCCCCCGCCCCGCACGACGGAGGAGAACGTGAGCAGAGCATGGCACTGGCGACGCAGCCGCTGCGGCTCCGCGTCGGAGCGGCCTCTGCGGCGTGCCGGCCTCCGAGCCCCGGCATCCGGGCGCGCGGTGGCGGGAGGAGGACGACGCGGTCCGTGGCTGTGGCGGCAGCGGCGGCCGAGGGGAGGGCGGCCGTGAAGGGGGCGGCGGCGGCGGTGGTGCGGGAGTTCTACGAGGGGGTGAACCGGCGCGACCTGGCGGCGGTGGCGCCGCTGATCGCGGAGGGGTGCGTGTACGAGGACCCGGTGTTCCCGCGGCCCATGGTGGGGCGGGACCGCGTGGTGGGCTTCTTCGGCGAGTTCATGGGCTCCGTCAGCCCCGACCTCCGCTTCGTCATCGACGACATCTCCGGGGAGGACCCCTCCGCCGTCGGCGTCACCTGGCACCTCGGTACGCACATCGAGATCCCCCTCCCGCCCGGATCATTCTTGTTACAGAATTCAGATTGTGATCCGTGCACTGGGACTGGGTGCAGAGTGGAAGGGGCGGCCGTTCCCGTTCAGCAGGGGCTGCAGCTTCTACCGCTGCGAGCCCGACCCGCAGCGGCCGCAGCAGATCCAGATCGTGTGAGCAACCACATTCATCCATCCATTCACCCCTTCAGTGAAATTCTGTTTCTGTATTCAGATTTGCCGCATTGATTTGAGATCGCAGGTATGGCCGGGACTGCGTGGAGCCGGCGACCAAACCCGGCGAGCTGGCGCTGGTACGTAGGTTGCATCACCAGGAAACGTTGCTCACATCTGTACCTCTTCTATGATGAATGAATGATTCCTGATGAATCGCACCACATTGCAGGTGGTCATCAGGGGAGTCACCTGGATTCTGGAGCGCTTCCCTAGCCTTGCCGACCGGCTCTGACTCCATCCTCACAGAATGAAGATGATCCATGGTTGTAACGGGGTACAACTCTCTCGTCTTGATATGCCATGACATGCCATCCGTGCAGGCTTCTTTGGTTCTCAGGTAGAAATGTCTCTTCAGTTTGCACTGTAAATAACGCGTAGTGTACATTCGGTGCTGTAAGTAAAAAGCGCAGGCATATCATCAAGCAAATTCGTTTTCCAGGCATGGTTTTGTCCTAATTAGTGAGCAGCATCTTCTGCCTAGACCAATGTGGTCCATTGGTCATATAGGATCATCTTCTGGTACAGGAATGGTGCTTAGCTCAGATGAACCTACATATGAAAGTAAATATGAAGTATTACTTACTTTGTAAGCTGCAAGCGTTAGAAGAAGGTGTGCAGATTATATATGTACAAGTTTTTTACCGGATCCTCCAAACTAATCCTTCAGTAGCCTGCAAATCAGACACAATTCTTTGTTCGGGATTGCATGCGATAAGTGAGGAGTATTTGGTAGAATTCTTTCGCCGCCAACTAAGGATATGGAACTGATCATTTTGAAGAAGTGAAGGTTTAAGGTTCAAAAACAAAAATAGAGGAATCGAAGGTTTCACTATGTAAGTATCGAACTTTAACGAGTAATGACAGAAGATTTGAAGAGCCAGCAGCTCTAATAAAAGTATTAAATCCCAGTCTGCCAATGGGTCATTATTATCTACGCCCGAGTTCAATGTCACCACCTCCTTGATGTGTGTATTCTAGTAGGTTATTAATTTGGGTATCTTTCATGAACAACTCTTGAGATACCTTCTTCACTTTAGCTAATCGAGATGTGGTATCGCCACCAAAAGCTTGTCGGAGGCAAGTTCTAGAAAGAGGTACTACTTGAATTATGGTTCAGAAATTGTGGCATCAAGGAATTTGTCTTACTTTGCACATCTTCAAGTGATTGTGTATGCCCCTCCTTGGCATCAAGTGTGATATCGGAAGGCCACATTCTTCTTTTGTAACAATAATATCTGTTAGATTATCTCCCACGGAACGATCACATCGAACTAGACGAACACACTCGTTTTTATGTGATCTATCCTGAGGGCGAATATCCCAACAGTATATCCTCATAGAGAGCCACATATTTGAAAATATGGTTAAGAGCATCTCCAACCGTCCCCCCCCCCCCCCCCCCCCCCCCCCGGCGCCGAAAAAGAGCGGCCTGGGGCTGCGCCGGCGAAAAAGAGCACCCAGCCGTCGCCCCCCGGCTCGACGTGGTTCGGCGTATTCCGGCATAAATTTTCGCATACAAATAGAAATCAATTAGTTCGGCATGGTTCGGCGTGTTTCATCACATAAATCAAATAGTTTAACAAATAGTTCACGCCATCAAATAGTTCAACAAATAGTTCAATACAAATTATACAGTTTAACAAATAAAAACTCAATTTCATCACACGTCATTCCCGGCCTCGCCCTTGAGCCTCCATAGATGCTCCACCAGATCGTGTTGCAGTTTTTGATGCACATGTGGGTCTCGGATCTCCTGACACATATTGAGGTATTCAGTCCAGTTTGCCGGTAGCTGGTGATCAACTTGGGCAAGAGGACCCTGCTTGTAATATGGTTCACTATCAAACACTCGCTCTTCCTGCTCACTCTCAATGATCATGTTGTGCAAGATGACATAGCAAGTCATGATCTCCCACATTTGATCTTTCGACCAGGTCTGAGCAGGGAACCAAACAACAGCAAATCGAGATTGGAGCACACCAAATGCCCGCTCGACATCCTTCCTGCAAGCCTCCTGAATCTTCGCAAACCAGGCGTTCTTGCCTCCTGGCACAGGGTTTGAGATGGTCTTCACAAATGTCGACCATCTCGGATAGATGCCATTAGCTAGATAGTACCCCTTGTTGTACTGTCGTCCATTGACCTCGAAGTTCGCCGGAGGAGAATTAACTTCAACAAGCTTGGCAAAGACTGGGGAGCACAGCAAACGTTGATGTCATTGTGAGTTCCTGGAATCCCAAAGAAAGAGTGTCAAATCCAGAGGTCCTGTGTGGCCACTGCCTCAAGCACCACGCTACAACCGCCTTTGGCGCCTTTGTACAACCCCTGCCAAGCAAGTGGACAGTTCTTCCATTTTCAATGCATGCAGTCGATGCTTCCAAGCATCCCGGGAAATCCTCTTGCTTCATTTTGTGTGCTAGGATCCGAGCAGTGTCTTCCGCATTGGGTGTTCGCAAGTACTGCGGTCCAAACACTGCCACCACAGACCTGCAGAACTTGTAGAAACACTCAATGGTGGTGGACTCGGCCATGCGCCCATAGTCGTCGAGTGAATCACCGGGAGCTCCGTATGCAAGCATCCTCAAAGCTGTCGTGCACTTCTGGATTGAGGTGAATCCAAGTATGCCGGTGCAATCCTTCTTGCACTTGAAGTAGCTGTCGAACTCCCGGATGGAATTCACAATCCGGAGGAAAAGCTTTCGGCTCATCCGATAACAACGCCGAAATGTTTTCTCACCGTGCAATGGAGCGTCGGTGAGGTAGTCCGAGTAGAGCATGGAGTAGCCTTCCGGACGATGCCGGTTCTTTGCTTTCACCCGCCCAAGCGCCGAGCCACCTCGCCGCGGCTTTTCACTGCTCGCAAGCAGGCCGGCGAGGGCGGTGAGCACCATGAGATGCTCCTACTCCTGGACGTTGGCTTCCGCTTCCTCCTCCAGCAACGCCGCGAGCGCCTCCTCATCTTCGGAGTCCATCGCCGGGCCGGGCAATTCACCAAACACCTTGTGGGCGAGGTGGGCGCAAGCCCGCCGTTGTACAGGCCCTGCGCGGCCGGAACGCTGGAAAAGGTGCCCGAACGGCGGCGAAGAGGCTGCCTTGGTGAAACCCCTTCTTTTTCCCGGCGGGAGATGGTCTACCTAGCTGCGGTGGGCGGTGGACGGCGCCGGGATCGGCAGGGTGGCGCAGGGTGGCGGCCGAGCGCGGGGAGTAGGAGGCGAATCTGGACGGGTGGCTTGACTTTTCGCCTGCCAATGTGGCCCCAGGAACGCTTTTCCCTTGCGCCGGTGCCCCCGAGCGCCCCCCCAGTGCGCCGGGCTCGGCCTGCGAACGCCGGGCGCAAAAACGGGCCGAGCCGGCGAAATTCAGCGTCCTGGGGGCGCGAGTGGGCCATTTTTTCGGCCTCGGCGCAAAAAAACCGCCTGGGGAGGCCGTTCTGGGGGTGCGGCTGGAGATGCTCTAAAAGGGACACTAGATCATAGAAGCGCGCGTTGCCGTGCCCGCCTATCTTGAGAAAATAATGATAATTATGTATAGTAGTAAATATAAAAGATAAAATGATATCTAACTTGTATAGGTTAAAAGAAGTGCTTTAGATGTGCTTGAGAGAATCTTACCTAGCGATACTTAGAGCACATCTGGATGTGCTTTAGCAAAACTGTAAATAAAATGGTCGATATATGGGCAAACCATGTCTAGAGAATGTGGAGACTGACTCATAAAGCTTGAGGCTCCTGATTGTTAATGTTGTGGCGCAACCACGCAGATGGAGAATATTGTGTATCATTCCTCCAAGACAAGGTGTTTTTTGCAGGTATTTACCTACGGTGTTGTACAAATTTATTGAGCAACAAAAATCTAAGGAATCATTTACCTCATGAGAGAAGACAAACAATTAGCTACTCACAGGCCGAGAAACACAAGAAATTATCTCAAAGATGAATATGTGTGATCCTAAATCATAATATTTCCAAGCAGCTGTCACATTCTGTTCTTGCAAGATGACCACATACGGAGGCACATGGCCGGTTCAAATGGTGGCATCCCAGGCAACCTTGACTGATGTGAAAATTTCCTCCCAATCGGGAGCCATTAGCGTGTCATGGCTACTGAGTGATGCACCTGCACAGGATTGCACAGAATCCACGACCTGACTTTGGCTACCCTCCATGTACTCTCGTCGTCCATAGCCACGAACGCTTGACGCATCACTGTGAAGGGAGAAGCCAGTCCGCAGAGAGAAGGGTCGATCGCGAGAGATCAGCTATCTACCGCCGCAGTTCCCAACACAAGATCCTCTTCCTTCTCCTCTCAGATTATCTCCAATGGCTTAGCTCCAAACAGGAAATCCGTACCGCGCTGAGGCAGCCCTGCAGCATAATGCCGCAGATCGACGGTGCATCGAGGAGGGAGTAACGCCGCTGCATCGACAGAGGAGGAAGGACGGCGACGCGGAGGAACTGAGGGGAGCTGCCTGGGCAACCTGAGCGGTTAGGGTGGGAGTGGGAATAATTGGGCCGGCCCAATTATGGACAGGAATAGGAGATCGCTCCGCGGAGCAGCTTCCCGCGAGACGGCGCGCAACGCGCGCGGGCGAGGAATGACACCCGAATTTGATCTGGATCGTATGTTCGATGATCGGACGGCTGAAACTATGAAATCGCTGTGGAGGCTCGTAACTAGCCCCGTTATACTGTTTCTCAATATAGTACCCAATGGATTCGAACATGGTTGTGCGAGTTGACCACCGTAAACTCTAGCCACCAGATTAGTTCTACAAAGACCACATATTGTCCTCATTTTCTAGATATGAACTTAACTCGTTCACCACATAAAGGTAAGACTCCCATCAATGTGAGTTCTAGCATAATACCCCTCTTCATTGTATGCACCGATAACTATTTTTTTAAAGTTGATAGTGGTCTTTAGGTACATAGAACTATATCAAATTTAGCTTTAAATACTCATAGAATGTCAAAGTGTAAACAATGCCTTAACCCACAATATAAATTTAGTTTCACATACTAATCTAATATTAAACACGATCCATTGGCCAACTCATATTAACTTCCATTTACCAATTTTCTCGGTTGGTATAAATGAGGAGATTATAATTTTTTGAATGCATTAACTAGATTGCACATTATATATAAAAAATCACATTCCATGAAAATAAGTTAGTCACACTAATAAATAACATTTAAAATCTCTGCTAGTATAGATATAAACTCACATTTATTGTCTTACAATTGCCAAAAAATGGGGATTAAGTTGAGTAAGAAAAATAACTTACATTATTGGTTTATATTTGAGGAAATCTTACTTATAATACAATAGCATAATCTCTTGATCATCATTTATTTCAGGCGCACATATCTTCTTATCCAACATCATTTTAAATATCATTATAATAAATATTTTTGCACATCTAATAAAATAAAAATTATTAAATATGTTTCCTATGCAGGTATGTGAGATACCATGGTATATAAAAACTGATAAATAGGAAAAAATAATGACACGAGACCAACTAGTGTTATTTGGTTGTGTTTTCTTTCTTACAAGTTAGCATTTTGTTTTCTCACAACCAAAAGAACTATATATCATTATGATCTTGATTTAATACGTAATTTAAAAAATCGTAATGTAAACCTAAGCACAACAAACAGAATGCTTAGAATTTAGACTTGTACACCAAAGGGATCACTCATCTTTCACAACTATGAATGTTTTGCCTTTGTGTTACACTCTTGTTGGTGGTCACTAAGACTCATGGTGACTTGCTACACATGGTAGCATCCATGCTTCATGAAAAACTCCTTTCATGGTATAATGGCGACAGGTTAACACCCCTATATGTATATGTATTTTACCATTTACACAACTACAAATGTCTTATACAAATTCTCTCTAGAAGTATTTATGCCTATACTATTTCTACCCATTCACCACAAGTTATCTCTAGCACCTTCCATGATAATTATCTTGATCTAGATATTTGTATTCTAGAATATCCATGCATGTATGTGGTGTCTTACAACATTCCAATATTATTGTAAGCTTCTTAAGTGTGCTTTGCAACTTTATATGATATTTGATGTTCAACGGAGAGATTGTATCACAATCCTCTCTTGGTCAATGTATAATTGGATACTACAGGAAGAGAATGATAAGATTAGTAGATGGAGCACACTGATATTATGACCTCTAAGTTGAATGTGATCATTAGTGAAATTGTTATAAATCACCTTATCACATTCAGAAATTGTTTTTTTCCACGAAAGGTATGATGTTCACACAAAAAAAGTTCTTTTAATCACTTTGAGAAGGTTCATAGTGCCATAGTTGACAATTTTGGAGAAATTCACGTCATTATCCTGATGGAAGTCACGACTGCAACTTTGTGCCGTTACAACCTTTCTCCCCATCGATGTGACACACATCCTTCCATATTTTCATACATGACTACCATGCCAGTCCTCAATATAATAAATTGACCAACTATCACAGAGATATAAATGAACAAATGATCATCTTTTGTCCGAATTTGAAACCACAAGGTTTGCCCTATTTTGCTTCGTGACGCGCACACACATATTTGATTCAATTTTCAAACTATGTGATATTCCCTCGTCTTGATATGCCATGCTATGCCATGCGTGATGGCATCTTTGGTTCTCAGGTAGAAATGTCTTTTCAGTTTGCACTATAAATAACGTGTAGTGTACATTCGGTGTTGTAAGTAAAAAGCGTAAGCATATCATCAAGCAAATTTGTTTTCCAAGCATGATTCTGTGCTAATTAGAGAGCAGTATCTTCCCCCTAGATAAATATGGTCAGTTGGTCATATAGGATCATCTTCTGGTCCAGGAATGGTGCTTAATTAGTTCGAGCGAACCTACATATGAAAGTACATATGATGTATTACTTACTTTGTAAGCTGGAAGCATTAGAAGAAGTTGTGTAGATTGCCAAACTAATCCTTCAGTAGCCTGCAAATCGCACACAATTCTTTGGGATGGCATGCGAGAACTCAGGAGTATTTGGTAGAATTCCTCTGCCGCCAACAAAGGATATGGAACTGATCTTTTTTTAGGAAGCGTAGGTTTAGGGTTCCAAAAGGAAAAAAAAGGAATAGAAGGTTTCGCTATGTAAGTATCGAAGTCTAACGACAGAAGATTTGAATAGACAGCAGCTCTCAAAGTATAAGATCCCAGTCCACCAATGGGTCATTATTATCTACGGCCCAGTTCAATGTCAACACCTCCTTGTGTGAATTCTAGATTGTTAGTTTGGGTATCATCTTTAATGAACAACTCCTGATATACCTTCTTCATTTTAGCAAGTCTGAGATGTAGTATCGCCACCAAAAGCTTCTCACAAACAAGTTCTAGAAAGAGATACTAATTGAACTGTGGATCTGAAATTGTGGCAATTGGCATTGACATCCACCATAGTTCCGTATGCTTCTTGAATTTCTTGTCACGGATTGGTCCATAATAAAACTATCATAATCAACTTTAAATTCTTTTGTCTTTAAAACTATGTTTGAGTTTGTGGATTTTTGATGTGGACAGTTTGGTCCCAGGATCACATTAGTTGCTTCATGGAACACCTTTAGTAGAAGGCATACCATTTCAACTCTTCCTCAATCCGCTAAAGATATTGTCTTGCTTTGCACATCTTGAAGTGATTGTGTAAATCTATTGTGCACTCCCCTCCTTGGCAGCAAGTGTGATATTGGAAAGCCATCATTCTCCTTTTGTAACAATCATATCTGATAGAATTCTCCCATAGATCAATTACATCAAACTAGATGAATACACGCGATCGTAAGAGCCAATATCCCAACAATATCCTCATAGAGAGCCACATATTTGAAAATATGGTTAAAGGGGACGTATCCATGCCTTGGTTATATGTTGTTTGGATAGAAGATGTGATGTTCATGTAAATAGCACCCTGTGGATTCGAATGATTTGTGCGAGTTTACCACTGTAAACTCTAGTAATCGGGCTAGCGCTTGGTTTCTACAAAGAGCCACACATTGTCTTCATGCTCTAGATATGAACTTTCCTCATTCACCACGTAAAGCTAAGGCCCCATCAATGCCAGTTCCAGCATAATTCCCCCTCTCCCTTCTATGCACCGATAGCTATTTTTTTTAGTTGATAGTTGTTTTTAGTTACATAGAAGTATCAATTTTAGCTTCGAATACTCATATAATGTAAAATTGCAACAATGCCTCAACCCACAATACAAATTCAGTTTCACATACTAATCTAATATAAAACACGATCCATTCGTCAACTCGCATAAACTTACATTTACCAATTTTCATGGTTGTTACAAACAACAAGACTACAATTTTAGAATGCATTAATTGGGTTGCACATTATATATAAAATATCAGATTTTGTGAAAAAAAATCAGTCATACAGATAAATATAAAACCCAAAATTTTGTTTGGATAAATATAAATTCATATCAATAGTATTTATTTTCTCCTGTGTATACAAAAATAATGAGGTTTGAAGTTGTATAAGAAAACAATATACATTATCATTTGTATTGAAGAAAAACTTACTTATCATAAAATAATATAATCTCTCGATAATCATTTATTTCAGATCTTTTCAAATGATCTACTATGACATCAGACTCACATATTCTCTCATGCAACATCATTTTGAATATCATTACAATAATTTTGCAAATCTAATGTAAGAAAAATGATAAAAGATACATATCTTATGTAGTTGCGTGGGACACCATGCTATATAAACACTAATAGATAGGAAATTTAATGGTGTTAGGCCAACTAATATTCTTTCGTTGTCTTTTCTTTCTTACAAGTTGGCGCTTTCTTTTTCTCACAGGCAACAGAGCTATATATTATTATGATCTTGGTTAAATAAGTAATTTAATGAATCATAGTGTAACCAAAACACGGTAAACATACTGCTTAGAACTTAGACTTGTACACAAAAGGGATCACTCATCTTTCACAACTATGATTGCTATGCCTTTGTGTTACACTCTTGTTGGTGGTCACTAAGACTCATTGTAACTTGATACACATGATAGCATCCATGGTTTATGAAAAACGCTTTTTATGGTAGATATTTAACACTCCTATCTATATTTGTATAATACCATTTGACCCAACTACAAATGCCTTATATAAATTCTCTCTGGAAATATTTATGTCTATATATTTCTACCTAACACCACAAGTTAACTCTAGCGTCTTCCATGATAATAATCCAGATCAGGGTATTTGTATTCTGGAATATTCATGCAGATATGTCTTGTCTTGACAATATTCCAGTATTTTTGTAAGCTTCTTAGTGTGCTTTGCAACTTTATGTGATATTTGATGTTCGAGGGAGAGACTATATCACTATCCTCTCTTGGTTAATTTATACTTGGATACTCTAGGTAGAGAATGATGATATTGTTGGAAATATGCCCTAGAGGCAATAATAAAATGGTTATTATTATATTTCCTTGTTCATGATAATTGTTTATTATCCATGCTAGAATTGTATTGATAGGAAACTCAGATACATGTGTGGATACATAGACAACGCCATGTCCCTAGTAAGCCTCTAGTTGACTAGCTCGTTGATCAATAGATGGTTACAGTTTCCTGACCATGGACATTGGATGTCGTTGATAACGGGACCACATCATTAGGAGAATGATGTGATGGACAAGACCCAATCCTAAGCCTAGCACAAGATCGTGTAGTTCGTATGCTAAAACTTTTCTAAATGTCAAGTATCTTTTCCTTAGACCATGAGATTGTGCAACTCCCGGATACCGTAGGAATGCTTTGGGTGTACCTAACGTCACAACATAACTGGGTGGCTACAAAGGTGCACTACGGGTATCTCCGAAAGTGTCTGTTGGGTTGGCACGAATCGAGACTGGGATTTGTCACTCCGTGTGACGGAGAGGTATCTCTGGGCCCACTCGGTAGGACATCATCATAATGTGCACAATGTGATCAAGGAGTTGATCGCGGGATGATGTGTTACGGAACGAGTAAAGAGACTTGCCGGTAACGAGATTGAACAAGGTATCGGGATACCGACGATCGAATCTCGGGCAAGTATCATACTAGTAGACAAAGGGAATTGTATACGGGATTGATTGAATCCTTAACATCGTGGCTCATCCGATGAGATCATCGTGGAACATGTGGGAGCCAACATGGGTATCCAGATCCCGTTGTTGGTTATTGGCCGGAGAGTTGTCTCGGTCATGTCTGCATGGTTCCCGAACCCGTAGGGTCTACATACTTAAGGTTCGATGACGCTAGGGTTATAGGGAATAGATATACGTGGTTACCGAATGTTGTTAGGAGTCCCGGATGAGATCCCGGGCATCACGAGGAGTTCCGGAATGGTCTGGAGGTAAAGATTTATATATGGGAAGTCCTGTTTTGGTCACCGGAAAAGTTTTGGGTGCTATCGGTAACGTACTGGGACCACCGGGAGGGTCCCGGGGGTCCACCAGGTGGGGCAACCGGCCCCAGAGGGCTGCGTGGGACATGTGTGGGAGGGGACCAGCCCCAGGTGGGCTGGTGCGCCCCCCCCCACCAGGGCCCAAGGCGAAGAGAGAAGGGAAAGGGGGGAACCCTAGGCTCAGATGGGCCTAAGGCCCACCTAGTGGTGCGCCCCCTCCCTCTCTCTCCCCCTTGGCCGCCCCCCTAGATGGGATCTAGGGCTGGCCGCCACCCCTAGGGGTGGAAACCTAGATGGGGGCGCAGCCCCTCCCTTCCCCTATATATAGTGGGGGTTTGGGGATGCCATACACATGAGAACGTCTCCCTCTTGGCGCAGCCCTACCCCTCTCCCTCCTCGTCTCTTGCGGTGCTTGGAGAAGCCTTGCTGGAGTGCCACGCTCCTCCACCACCACCACGCCGTTGTGCTGCTGCTAGACGGAGTCTTCCCCAACCTCTCCCTCTCCCCTTGCTGGATCAAGGCACGGGAGATGTCATCGGGCTGCACGTGTGTTGAACGCGGAGGCGCCGTTGTTCGACACTTAGATCGGAATCAACCGCGATCTGAATCGCTACGAGTACGACTCCTTCATCCGCGTTCTTGTAACGCTTCCGCTTAGCGGTCTACATGGGTATGTAAATGCACTCCCCTTTCCCTCGTCGCTAGATTACTCCATAGATTGATCTTGGTGATGCGTAGAAAATTTCAAATTTCTGCTACGATCCCCAACAGTGGCATCATGAGTTAGGTCTATGCGTAGTTTCTATGCACAAGTAGAACACAAGTTGTTGTGGGCGTTGATTTTGTTCAATATGCTTACCGTTACTAGTCCAATCTTGTTTCGACGGTATTGTGGGATGAAGCGGCCCAGACCGACCTTACACGTACACTTACGTGAGACGGGTTCCACCGACTGACATGCACTTGTTGCATAAGGTGGCTAGCGGGTGCCAGTCTCTCCCACTTTAGTCGGATCGGATTTGATGAAAAGGGTCCTTATGAAGGGTAAATAGCAATTGGCATATCACGTTGTGGTTTTTGCGTAGGTAAGAAACGTTCTTGCTAGAAACCCATGGCAGCCACGTAAAACATGCAACAACAATTAGAGGACGTCTAACTTGTTTTTGCAGGGTATGCTATGTGATGTGATATGGCCAAAAAGAATGTGATGAATGATATGTGATGTATGAGATTGATCATGTTCTTGTAATAGGAATCACGACTTGCATGTCGATGAGTATGACAACCGGCGGGAGCCATAGGAGTTGTCTTTATTTATTGTATGACCTGCGTGTCATTGAACAACGCCATGTAATTACTTTACTCTATTGCTAAGCCGTTAGCCATAGTAGTAGAAGTAATAGTTGGCGAGACAACTTCATGGAGACACGATGATGGAGATCATGATGATGGAGATCATGGTGTCATGCCGGTGACGATGATGATCATGGAGCCCCGAAGATGGAGATCAAAAGGAGCAAAATGATATTGGCCATATCATGTCACTTTTTGATTGCATGTGATGTTTATCATGTTTATGCATCTTATTTGCTTAGAACGACGGTAGTAAATAAGATGATCCCTCATTAAAATTTCAAGAAAGTGTCCCCCCTAACTATGCACCATTGCGAAAGTTTGTTGTTTCGAAGCACCACGTGATGATCGGGTGTGATAGATTCTAACGTTCACATACAACGGGTGTAAGCCAGATTTACACACGCGAAACACTTAGGTTGACCTGACAAGCCTAGCATGTACAGACATGGCCTCGGAACACAAAAGACCGAAAGGTCGAGCATGAGTCGTATGGTAGATACGATCAACATGAAGATGTTCACCGATGATGACTAGTCCGTCTCACGTGATGATCGGACACGGCCTAGTTGACTCGGATCATGTAATCACTTAGATGACTAGAGGGATGTCTATCTGAGTGGGAGTTCATAAGATGAACTTAATTATCCTGAACATAGTCAAAAGGTTTTTGCAAATTATATCGTAGCTCGCGCTTTAGTTCTACTGTTTTAGATATGTTCCTAGAGAAAATTTAGTTGAAAGTTTATAGTAGCAATTATGCGGACTGAGTCCGAAAACTGAGGATTGTCCTCATTGTTGCGTAGAAGGCTTATGTCCTTAATGCACCGCTCAGTGTGCTGAACCTCGAACGTCGTCTGTGGATGTTGCGAACATTTGACATACACGTTCTGATAACTACGTGATAGTTCAGTAATGTTAAACGGTTTAGAATTGAGGCACCGAAGACGATTTCGAAACGTCGCGGAACATATGAGATGTTTTGAGGGCTGAAATTGGGATTTCAGGCTCGTGCCCATGTCAAGAGGTATAAGACCTCCGACGATTTTCTTAGCCTGCAAACTAAGGGAGAAAAGCTCAATCGTTGAGCTTATGCTCAGATTGTCTGAGTACAACAATCACTTGAATCGAGTGGGAGTTGATCTTCCAGATGAGATAGTGATGTTTCTCCAAAGTCATTGCCACCAAGCTGCTAGAGCTTCGTGATGAACTATAACATATCAGGGATAGATATGATGATCCTTGAAATATTCGCGATGTTTGACACCGCGAAAGTAGAAATCAAGAAGGAGCATCAATTGTTGATGGTTAGTGAAACCACTAGTTTCAAGAAGGGCAAGGGCAAGAAGGGATACTTCATGAAACGGCAAATCAGCTGCTTCTCCAGTGAAGAAACCCAAGGTTGAACCCAAACCTGAGACTAAGTGCTTCTGTAATATGGGGAACGGTCACTGGAGCAGAATTACCCTAGATACTTGGTAGATAAGAAGGCAGGCAAGGTCGACAGAAGTATATTGGATATACATTATATTAATGTGTACTCTACTAGTACTACTAGTAGCACCATGGTAATAGATACCGGTTCGGTTGCTAAGTGTTAGTAACTCGAAATAAAAGGCTACGGAATAAACGGAGACTAGCTAAAGGCGAGGTGACGATATGTGTTGGAAGTATTTCCAAGGTTGATGTGATCAAACATCGCACGCTCCCTCTACCATCGGGATCGGTGTTAAACCTAAATAATTGTTATTTGGTGTTTGCGTTGAGCATAGATATGATTGGATTATGTCTATCGCAATACGGTTATTCATTTAAGGAGAATAATGGTTACTTTGTTTATTTGAATAATACCTTCAATGGTCTTGCACCTAAAAATGAATGGTTCATTGAATCTCGATCGTAGTGATACACATGTCAAAAGATATAAGATAGTAATGATGGTACCACTTACTTGTGGCACTGCCATGTAAGTCATATTGGTATAAAACGCATGAAGAAGCTCCATGTTGATGGATCTTTGGACTCACTCGGTTTTGAAAAGTTTGAGACATGCGAACCATGGCGTATACGCATGAAGAAACTCCGTGCAGATGGATCATTTGGACTCACTTGATTTTGAATCATTTGAGACATGCAAATCATACCACATGGGCAAGATGACTGAAAAGCCTCGGTTTCAGTAAGATGGAACAAAAAAGCAACTTGTTGGAAGTAATACATTTTGATGTGTGCAGTCTAATGAGTGTTGAGGCATGCAGTGGATATCGTTATGTTCTTACTTCACAGATGATTTGAGTAGATTCTGAGTATGTTTACTTGATGAAACACAAATCTGAATTATTGAAAGGATCAAGTAATTTCAGAGTGAAGTTGAAGATCGTCATGACAAGAGGATAAAATGTATATGATATGATCATAGAGATGAGTATCTAAGTTATGAGTTTGGTATGCAATTAACACATTGTGGAAATTGTTTCACAACTAATACCGCCTGGAACACCATAGTGTGATAGTGTGTCCAAACATCATAGCTGCACCCTATTGGATATGGTGCATACCATGATGTCTCTTATCGAATTACCACTATCGTTTATGGGTTAGGCATTAGAGACAACCGCATTCACTTTAAATAGGGCACCACGCAATTCCGTTGAGATGACACCATATGAACTACGGTTTGGAGAAACCTAAGCTGTCATTTCTTAAAAGTTTGGGGCTGCGACGCTTATGTGAAAAAGTTTCAGGTTGATAAGTTCGAACCCAGAGCGGATAAATGCATCTTCATAGGACACCCAAAAAACAGTTGGGTATACCTCCTGTCTCAGTTCCGGAAGCAAAAGTGATTGTTTCTAGAAACGGGTCCTTTCTCGAGGAAAAGTTTCTCTCAAAAGAATTGAGTGGGAGGATGGTGGAGACTTGATAAGGTTATTGAACCATCACTTCAACTAGTGTGTAGCAGGGCACAGGAAGTTGTTCCTGTGGCGCCTACACCAATTGAAGTAGAAGCTTATGATAGTGATCATGAAACTTCGGATCAAGCCACTACCGTACCTTGTAGGATGACAAGGATGCGTACTACTTCAGAGTGGTACAGTAATCCTGTCTTGAAGGTCATGTTGCTAGACAACAATGAACCTACGAGCTATGGAGATGTTGGGGAACGTAGTAATTTCAAAAATTTCCTACGCACATGCAAGATCATGGTGATGATATAGCAACGAGAGGGGAGAGTGTTGTCTACGTACCCTCGTAGACCGAAGCGGAAGCGTTGACACAACGTAGAGGAAGTAGTAGTACGTCTTCCTGATCCAACTGATCCAAGCACCGTTACTCCGGCACCTCCGAGTTCTTGACACACGTACAGCTCGATGAAGCACCCCGGGCTTCGATCCAGCAAAGCCTTGGGGAGGAGTTCCGTCAGCACGACGGCGTGGTGACGATCTTGATGTTCAACTCTCGCAGGGCTTCGCCTAAGCACCGCTACAATATGACCGAGGTGTAATATCGTGGAGAGGGGCACCGCACACGGCTAAGGAACGATCACGAAGATCAATTTGTGTGTCTATGGGGTGCCCCCCTCCTCCGTATATAAAGGGGGAGAGGAGGAGGGGCCGGCCAAGAGGGGAGGCGCGCCCTAGGAGGGGCAAACCTACTCCAAGTAGGTTTGGCCCCCCTTTCCTATTAGGAGTAGGAGAGGGAAGGAAGAGAGGGGAGGGAAGAAGGAAAGGGGGGGCCGGCCCCCTTCCCAATTCGGTGGGCTTGGGGGGGGGCGCCCCCTCCTTTGCTCCTTCTCCCTCCTTTCCACTAAGGCCCAATAAGGCCCATATACTTACCGGGGGGTTCCGGTAACCTCCCGGAACTCCGGTATAGTCCCAATCTAATTCGGAACCTTTCCGGTGTCCAAATATATCCGTCCAATATATCAATCTTTATGTCTCGACCATTTCGAGACTCCTCGTCATGTCCATGATCACATCCGGGACTCCGAACAACCTTCGGTACATCAAAATACATAAACTCATAATATAACTGTCATCGAAACCTTAAGCGTGCGGACCCTACGGTTCGAGAACAATGTAGACATGATCGAGACACGTCTCCGGTCAATAACCAATAGCGGGACCTGGATGCCCATATTGGTTCCTACATATTCTATGAAGATCTTTATCGGTCAGACCGCATAACAACATACGTTGTTCCCTTTGTCATCGGTATGTTACTTGCCCGAGATTCGATCGTCGGTATCCAATACCTAGTTCAATCTCGTTACCGGCAAGTCTCTTTACTCGTTCCGTAATACATCATCTCGCAACTAACTCATTAGTTGCAATGCTTGCAAGGCTTAAGTGATGTGCATTACCGAGAGGGCCCAGAGATACCTCTCCGACATTCGGAGTGACAAATCCTAATCTCGAAATACGCCAACCCAACAAGTACCTTCTGTGACACCTGTAGAGCACCTTTATAATCACCCAGTTATGTTGTGACGTAGCACACAAAGTGTTCCTCCGGTAAACAGGAGTTGCATAATCTCATAGTCATAGGAACATGTATAAGTCATGAAGAAAGCAATAGCAACATAGTAAACGATCGGGTGCTAAGCTAACAGAATGGGTTATGTCAATCAGATCATTCAACTAATGATGTGACCTCGTTAATCAAATAACAACTCCTTGTTCATGGTTAGGAAACATAACCATCTTTGATTAACAAGCTAGTCAAGTAGAGGCATACTAGTGACACTCTGTTTGTCTATATATTCACACATGTATTATGTTTCCGCTTAATACAATTCTAGCATGAATAATAACCATTTATCATGATATAAGGAAATAAATAATAACTTTATTATTGCCTCTAGGGCATATTTCCTTCAGTCTCCCACTTGCACTAAAGTCAATAATCTAGATTACACAGTAATGATTCTAACACCCATGGAGTCTTGGTGCTGATCATGTTTTGCTCGTGGAAGAGGCTTAGTCAACGGGTCTGCAACATTCAGATCCGTATGTATCTTGCAAATCTCTATGTCTCCCACCTGGACTAGATCCCGGATGGAATTGAAGCGTCTCTTGATGTGCTTGGTTCTCTTGTGAAATCTGGATTCCTTCGCTAAGGCAATCGCTCCAGTATTGTCACAAAAGATTTTCATTGGACCCGATGCACTAGGTATAACACCTAAATCGGATATGAACTCCTTCATCCAGACTCCTTCATTGGCTGCTTCCGAAGCAGCTATGTATTCCGCTTCACATGTAGATCCCGCCACGACGCTTTGCTTTGAACTGCACCAACTGACAGCTCCACCGTTTAATGTAAACACGTATCCTGTTTGCGATTTAGAATCGTCCGGATCAGTGTCAAAGCTTGCATCAACGTAACCATTTACGATGAGCTCTCTGTCAACTCCATATACGAGAAACATATCCTTAGTCCTTTTCAGGCACTTCAGGATGTTCTTGACCGCTGTCCAGTGATCCACTCCTGGATTACTTTGGTACCTCCCTGCTAAACTTATAGCAAGGCACACATCAGGTCTGGTACACAGCATTGCATACATGATAGAGCCTATGGCTGAAGCATAGGGAACATCTTTCATTTTCTCTCTATCTTCTGCAGTGGTCGGACATTGAGTCTTACTCAACTTCACACCTTGTAATACAGGCAAGAACCCTTTCTTTGCTTGATCCATTTTGAACCTCTTCAAAACTTTGTCAAGGTATGTGCTTTGTGAAAGTCCAATTAAGCGTTTTGATCTATCTCTATAGATCTTAATGCCCAATATGTAAGCAGCTTCACCGAGGTCTTTCACTGAAAAACTTTTATTCAAGTATCCCTTTATGCTATCCAGAAATTCTATATCATCTCCAATCAACAATACGTCATCCACATATAATATTAGAAATGCTACAGAGCTCCCACTCACTTTCTTGTAAATACAGGCTTCTCCAAAAGTCTGTATAAACCCAAATGCTTTGATCACACTATCAAAGCGTTTATTCCAACTCTGAGAGGCTTGCACCAGTCCATAAATGGATCGCTGGAGCTTGCACACTTTGTTCGCTCCCTTTGGATCGATAAAACCTTCTGGTTGCATCATATACAATTCTTCCTCCAGAAACCCATTCAAGAACGCAGTTTTTACATCCATTTGCCAAATTTCATAATCATAAAATGCGGCAATTGCTAACATGATTCGGACAGACTTAAGCATCGCTACGGGTGAGAAGGTCTCATCGTAGTCAATCCCTTGAACTTGTTGAAAACCTTTTGCAACAAGTCGAGCTTTGTAGACAGTAACATTACCGTCAGCGTCAGTCTTCTTCTTGAAGATCCATTTATTCTCAATTGCTTGCCGATCATCGGGCAAGTCAACCAAAGTCCATACTTTGTTCTCATCACTGTTAGAAAAAGAGGCTTCCGTCCAGCCCCATTAGTCGCGAAACTGTAGGAACCGCGACTAATGAAGTCTTTAGTCGCGGTTCGGCAGACGAACCGCGACCAAAGGCCTGGGCCCAGGGCGCTCGGTGGCCAGCTGGTGCACGTGATGGGCTTTAGTCGCGGTTGGCCTGGCCAACCGCGACTAAAGGTGCCCAAAGGCCTTTAGTCGCGGTTGGCCAGGCCAACCGCGACTAAAGCTCCTCCCCTATATATACCAGTTCAGCACGCTCACTTAGCCATTTGGTGCCACTTCTCTTCACAAGCTTCACAAGGGGGTGTAGGTTTGCTTTTGGTTCCTCTTATGCACACAAGGTGTTTGATGAAATGCCCCAAGAGGGTGAAACAAACATGATATGAAGTGTTGGAGCCACACTTGAGGTTCCTCATTTATTTTTTCCTCCTCGATCGCGGTTAGCAACTTGAACCTTTCATGCATGTGTGTCATTGATAAAATATGCATGTGTGTTGTTCATTGTTTAATTTCTATTGTTTATAGCTAGTTAGTTTAACAAATGCATGATGGTTAATTATATATTTTATATTATAATAATGCAGATGAATCGGCAATGGATGTACGGTAACCGACTCTCCCGCGAGTTCACTACGGGTTTGAAAGATTTCCTCGTAGTGGCTAATGCGAACAAGCAGAAGGGTTTTGTTATCTGTCCATGTGTTGAATGTAAGAATCAGAAGGGTTACTCTTCCTCAAGAGAAGTTCACCTGCACCTGCTTCGGCACGGTTTCATGCCAAGCTATAATTGTTGGACCAAGCATGGAGAAAGAGGGGTTATAATGGAAGAAGATGAAGAAGGGGATGATTTCATCGATGAAAGCTATCTTGCTCATTTCGGTGATACTTTCATGGAGGATGCTGAAGGTGAAGGGGAAGGTGAAGGGGAAGGTGAAGGTGAAGAAGAGGCACGTGATGAGACCGTTGATGATCTTGGTCGGACCATTGCTGATGCACGGAGACGCTGCGAAACTGAAAAGGAGAGGGAGAATTTGGATCGCATGTTAGAGGATCACAGAAAGTCGTTGTACCCCGGATGCGATGATGGTCTGAAAAAGCTGGGCTGCACACTGGATTTGCTGAAATGGAAGGCACAGGCAGGTGTAGCTGACTCGGCATTTGAAAACTTGCTGAAAATGTTGAAGAATATGTTTCCAAAGAATAACGAGTTGCCCGCCAGTACGTACGAAGCAAAGAAGGTTGTCTGCCCTCTAGGTTTAGAGGTTCTGAAGATACATGCATGCATCAACGACTGCATCCTCTACCGCGGTGAATACGAGAATTTGAATGAATGCCCGGTATGCACTGCATTGCGTTATAAGATCAGAGGCGATGACCCTGGTGACGATGTTGAGGGCGAGAAACCCAGGAAGAGGGTTCCCGCCAAGGTGATGTGGTATGCTCCTATAATACCACGGTTGAAACGTCTGTTCAGGAACAAAGAGCATGCCAAGTTGTTGCGATGGCACAAAGAGGACCGTAAGTCGGACGGGGAGTTGAGACACACCGCAGATGGAACGCAATGGAGAAAGATCGACAGAGAGTTCAAAGATTTTGCAGCTGACGCAAGGAACATAAGATTTGGTCTAAGTACAGATGGCATGAATCCTTTTGGCGAGCAGAGCTCCAGCCATAGCACCTGGCCCGTGACTCTATGCATCTACAACCTTCCTCCTTGGTTGTGCATGAAGCGGAAGTTCATTATGATGCCAGTGCTCATCCAAGGTCCGAAGCAACCCGGCAACGACATCGATGTGTACCTAAGGCCATTAGTTGATGAACTTTTACAGCTGTGGGGCAGACCTGGTGTCCGTGTGTGGGATGAGCACAAAAAAGAGGAATTTAACCTACGAGCGTTGCTTTTCGTAACCATCAACGATTGGCCTGCTCTTAGTAACCTTTCGGGACTGTCAAATAAGGGATACAATGCATGCACGCACTGCTTACATGAGACTGAAAGTGTACATTTGCCAAATTGTAAGAAGAACGTGTACCTTGGGCATCGTCGATTTCTTCCGAAAATTCATCCAGTAAGAAAGAAAGGCAAGCATTACAACGGCAAGGCAGATCACCGGCCGAAGCCTGCGGAACGCACTGGTGCTGAGGTATTTGATATGGTCAAGGATTTGAAAGTCATCTTTGGAAAGGGTCCTGGCGGACAATCAGTTCCGAAGGGAGCTGACGGGCACGCAGCCATGTGGAAGAAGAAATCTATATTCTGGGAGCTAGAATATTGGAAAGTCCTAGAAGTCCGCTCTGCAATCGACGTGATGCACGTTACGAAGAATATTTGCGTGAACCTCCTAAGCTTCTTGGGCGTGTATGGGAAGACAAATGATACAAAGGAAGCACGGCAGGACCAGCAACGTTTGAAAGACCCTGATGACCGGCATCCGGAATGGTTTCAAGGTCGTGCCAGCTACGCTCTGACCAAAGAAGAGAAGGTCATCTTTTTTGAATGCCTGAGCAGTATGAAGGTCCCGTCTGGATTCTCGTCCAATATAAAGGGAATAATAAACATGGCGGAGAAAAAGTTCCAAAATCTGAAGTCTCACGACTGCCACGTGATTATGACGCAATTGCTTCCGATTGCTTTGAGGGGGCTCCTGCCGGAAAATGTTCGAGTAGCCATTGTGAAGCTATGTGCATTCCTCAATGCAATCTCTCAGAAGGTAATCAATCCAGAAGATCTACCACGGTTACAGAACGATGTGATCCAATGTCTTGTCAGTTTCGAGTTGGTGTTCCCGCCATCCTTCTTCAATATTATGACGCACCTCTTGGTTCACCTAGTCGAAGAGATTTTCATTCTCGGTCCTGTATTTCTACACAATATGTTCCCCTTCGAGAGGTTCATGGGAGTATTAAAGAAATATGTTCGTAACCGTGCTAGGCCAGAAGGAAGCATCGCCAAGGGCTATGGAAATGAGGAGGTAATTGAGTTTTGTGTTGACTTTGTTCCTGACCTTAAGCCGATTGGTCTTCCTCGATCGCGGCACGAGGGGAGACTAAGTGGAAAAGGCACGATCGGAAGGAAATCAACGATATGTATGGACGGCCATTCTCTGACTGAAGCACACCACACTGTACTGACCAATTCCAGCTTGGTGGCTCCGTACTTTGAGAAACACAAGAATATTTTACGCTCGGACAACCCGGGGAAGCCTGAATCCTGGATTAGGAAGGCCCACATGGAGACTTTCGGCAGTTGGTTGAGAAAACATTTAATGAATGACAATGATGTTGTAGATCAGCTGTACATGTTGGCCAAGACACCATCTTCGACTATAACGACTTTCCAAGGGTACGAGATAAATGGGAATACATTTTACACGATCGCCCAAGATAAAAAGAGCACCAACCAAAACAGTGGTGTCCGCTTTGATGCAGCAACCGAGAATGGGCAAAAGGTCACATATTATGGTTACATAGAGGAGATATGGGAACTTGACTATGGACCCTCCTTTAAGGTCCCTTTGTTCCGGTGCAAATGGTTCAAGCTAACAGGAGGTGGGGTAAAGGTGGACCAGCAATACGGAATGACAATGGTGGATTTCAACAATCTTGGTTACCTTGACGAACCATTCGTCCTAGCGAAAGATGTCGCTCAGGTTTTCTATGTGAAGGACATGAGTAGCAAACCGAGGAAACGGAAAGATAAGAAAACGATCAGTACATCATGCGATGATCCAAAGCGCCACATTGTTCTTTCAGGGAAAAGAAACATCGTGGGAGTGGAGGACAAGACAGACATGTCAGAAGATTATAATATGTTTGCTGAAATTCCGCCCTTCAAAGTGAACACCGACCCAAGCATTAAGTTAAATGATGAGGATGCTCCATGGATACGGCACAATCGTAAGCAAGCAGGGACACAAGGGAAGAAATGATGTGTAATAATTTATTGTACCAAACTTTGTTGAATGGATCATGTGAATTATATTACCCGTGATGTGTTTGGTGTCCATTTTCGAATGATTCGAGATACCACTGATGATACATGAAATTTGGAGTGATTTAGTCATACTCCTGCCTAGGCGTATAATATGCATACTCGTAGTCTTCATAGCCGCCGCCGTTGTACTGGTAGTCGTCGCCTTCTAAGTTGCCGCCGTCGTCGTCGCTGCTGTCGTCGCTGTCGTCGGGCGGCGCTCGTGGCTCGAACTGAGGGTAGCGCAGGCGGGGGATATCGCCGGCCGTGATGTAGTCCATGACGCTCTGCAGAGTCCGGCCGTACCACCATAGCCGACGGCCGGCCTCTGGTATATTATTTTGAATTGAATTAGTTTTATTTTTCTTAATTTTTTGATATATTATTTGTATTTTTAGAATTTTGAATTGAATTAGTTTTATTTTTCTGAATTTTTTGATATAATATTTGTGTTTTTAACATATTGAATTGAATTAGTTCTATTTTTCTGAATTTTTTGATATATTATTTGTATTTTTAACATATTGAATTGAATTAGTTTTATTTTTCTTAATTTTTTGATATATTATTTGTATTTTTAAGATTTTGAATTGAATTAGTTTTATTTTTCTGAATTTTTTGATATATTATTTGTATTTTTAACATTTTGAATTGAATTAGTTTTATTTTTCTTAATTTTTTGATATATTATTTGTATTTTTAGAATTTTGAATTGAATTAGTTTTATTTTTCTGAATTTTTTGATATAATATTTGTGTTTTTAACATATTGAATTGAATTAGTTTTATTTTTCTGAATTTTTTGATATATTATTTGTATTTTTAAGATTTTGAAAAAGAAAAAGTATTTTGAAAAATAGCTTTAGTCGCGGTTGGCCTGCCCAAACGCGACTAAAGGTCGTTGCGCGCGGGAACGCAAAAACCCGCCAAAAACCCCTTTAGTCGCGGTTGGTCTGGCCAACCGCGACTAAAGGTTACCCTTTAGTCGCGGGTCGCCTCCCCAACCGCGACTAAAGGGGGGGGCTATAAATACAAGGGCCCGAACCGTCGCCTCCATTTCTCGCCTTCTCTGCCGCGCCGAAGGCCTGCCGCCGTCGCCCTCGCCCTCGACGCCGCCCGCCGTCACCCTCGCCCTCGACGCCGCCCGCCGTCGCCCTCGCCCTCGACGCCACCCGCGTCGCCCTCGCCCTCGACGCCGCCGCCGTCGCCCGCCGCCCCCTCTCGCCCACGTACGGCGCCCGCCGCCCCCTCTCGCCCTCGTACGCCGCCCGCCGGCCTCCCTCGCCCACCGCGCCGCCTCTCGCCCGCCCTCAACGCCGCCGGCCGGCCTCGCTGCCGCGCGCGCACGCGCGCGCCTCTCTACAGAGAGCGAGATCGTGGAGAGAGAGAGAATTTTTTCTTTTTTTTCTTTTTTTGTTCTTTTTAATTTTAACTAGTTAATTAGTTTAACAAAAACGGTAAAATAACTTAAAACTTGATAATTAACAAAAAAAACCGTAAAATTTGATAATTAACAAAAAAAACGTATATACGGAGAGGGGGCGGCGAGGGGGGCGGCGATGCGCGCGGTGTTTTTTTAGGGATCGAGAGGGGGCGGCGAGGGTTATACATGTGTGTTGTCCTCGCCTCCCTCTCCGTGACGCCGTCGTCTGCCGCCCCGTCTCGCGCTCTACCGCGACACCCTCTCCCACCCCTTCCTCGCCCCCTCCTTTTGCCACCGCCCTTTCGCCACCGCCACCGCCACCGCCCCCCTTCTTCACTTAATTAATTTGTTTTTACTACATGTTTTCAGGACTGACATAATGGCGGACGATAGAGCTGACCCGATTATGGACAACTATGATCCGGACGGTGAAGCACATATGTTCGGCATCATAAACGGCGATATTCTATATGTGCCGACCGGACAAGAAGAAGATGATATCTCTTCTTATCTGAACCTTGACGGTGAAGATGAAGGGCGCCGTCAGCAAGATGATGCCGAACAAACGTCGATAAACGACGATCTTCAAATGGAAGTAGCAACCACCTCCGGCGCCGAGGTATATATATACATTGAGCCTCTGGTGATACAAACTAACTGATTTGAATAAATATGTGTGTACTAACGCGCGCGACTCTCTTTCTTATTTTAGCCCTCGGCCGGATCGTCGAAACAATCGAGTACGTCGTCAAAGCGTGGCGCAACCAAGACGATGAAACAAGGAGAAACATGCACCATCGAGGTTGTCGACAGTGCAACCGGCAGGCCGCTGGAGCCCCGCAAGAACGCCACCAAGTTTGTCAACCAATGCGGAGCCATTGTTAGAGACAACGTCTCGATCACCGTCCAGGAGTGGAATAAGCCAAAGAAGGCACGAATTGATGGTTTCACTTTTGTCGATAAGAGAACAAAAAAAGATTGCTTCAAGAAGCTTATGGAACATTTCGTTCTACCTCCGGAATACAACAAATTCGATGAGGAGGGTAACAAGATTGAGGAAAACAAGGAGAGGAGGAGGCTAGTCAAACAGTTCGCTCTTCATAAGATGGCCGACGCATTCCGGAAATTCAAGCAAAATCTAGCCCATGACTTTGTCAAGCAGAACAAGACTCCGGATTTCAAAGGACAATATGAGAAACTGAAACATGATTGGCCAGAATTTGTGAAGCAAAAGAAATCGGAGCAGTTCATTCAAATATCGAAAAAAATAAGGAAAATGCGGCTAAGAAGGAGTACAATCATATTATGGGGCCAGGAGGGTATCGCCTTTGGGAGCCTAGGTGGGAGAAGATGGAGAACGAGCTGAGGGCGCGAGGAATCCGTCCAGGTACGGAGGGATGGGACCCAAGGGCCAAAAGCTGGTGGTACGGGCATGGGGGAACGCTGAACCCGGAGATAGGGGAGTGTGTTTACCGGGGCAAAATAATTAAACCCACCCAAGCCCTTATTGACACAATGAGGGATGCTCAAGAGGGGAAGATCAAGTTCAACAGAGAGAACGACGCGCTGACAAAAGCCCTCGGGAATCCTGAACACGGAGGACGTGTACGAGGCATGGGGCACATTCCGTGGAAAATAGGGTTCCCCCAGAAGGATGACCCGTACGGTTACAGAAGCCGGAAGAGAAAGATGGACCGGGAAGCAGATGTTGTGGCGCGGTTGGCATCGGAAATGGATGTGATGAAGAAAACCGTGAGTGTACTAGTAGCCGAAAGAGATGCAGCTCGGGCGCAGCATGAAGATCATCCAGCGGATCTCAGAAGCCAGCAGCGGAGAAGCAGTGTGGCTTCCACGGAGGCCCCATCGGCTGGTGCAGATGCACCGACGATCGAAATTACTGCACCGGAGCCTCTGGTGGTCGAAATTACTGCACCGGAGCCTCCTCGCTACCCTGTGGACGATATAAAGGAGATGAAAGAATGTCATCTGTATTATCCTATCGGGAACATGTCCATGAAGGTAGCCATCGGCAGTGCTTTACCATGTTTACCTGGAGCACTCCACCACAACAACCCCATTCAAGATGGCTATGCTCGTGTCACGGTGGAGGACATAGTCCAAGGGTTTGAGGACCTGGAGATTGACATTGCTACACCTGAAGGGGAGAAAATACTTGGAGATGTCGAGCGCCATTTCATTCTATGGCAAAAGAAGTTTATCAAGTTTCCAGGCGAGGCGCCAAGGACAACAAGTCCACCCCCCTACGGTGGTGGTGGTGGTGGCGGTTCACCTACACCTCCGTCACGTCAGCCGACGCCCCCCAGTCCACAACGTCCGGCGGGTGATCAGACGCCGCCCCCAGTCCTCGTCCGGCGGGTGATCAGACGCCGCCCCCCAATCCACCTCCGGCAAAGAAGCAGAAGCAGTCCTGGATTATTAACCCGGACCCTTATGTACCTAAGACCACAAAGGTACCGGAGCCATCACTGAAGCCTCTCCCCACAAGGCCTTGGGAACGTAGTGCCGAGGAAACTGCCGCGTCCGCGGCTGCTGATCATGAGAAATGGAAGGCGGACTGCAAGAAGAAAAGAGAGCCCGAGCCCAAGCCAGTATTTTCTGATGAGCAAAAGAAGTGGGCTAAGTCATTTTTGAGCACACCGTCCCAAGCCGCGAAGAATCTGCCTGACGACTATGCACGTGAACTTCATAGGCAGGCACTCATGTTGAAGGAGAAGAAAGAGCGGGCGGAGAACCGGGAGAACAAAGCCTTGGAGGAGGCCGAGAAAACTGAATTAGAAAGTAAAAAAAGCGGGAAACGAGTTGCCCAGCTCGGGGAACAAAGTAAACAATCGATTGCCCCGCTTATAGTGAAAGCCGCCGGTCCGGATGACCCCGATATCATAGCAGCTGCGGCAGCACATGGATTGACTGTAACGAGTGCCAGAGAACAAGCGGCCAACTTAGGTATTATTCTTCATGAACTGTTAGGCCTTGATGAGGCGCCAGTGAAGGAGGTAGTAATTACATATGTGAAGAATGGGCCTCTCGTCGAGCCTGCGCAGGAAGAGGATCTACCTCCACAAATGAAAGGTCTGCTGAAATGGTACAAGGGTTACATAAAAAATAAAAACGCCAAAGAATATATTTATGCGGAAGTTAGATATGAGCATCACTTAAAACATTACTATGTACAAATTCATCTGAGTGAATTGTTCCAGCTTTTCAATCTGCGCGAGCTCGACAAATCTATCATCAGTTGCTACGTTCTGTAAGTGATTTATTTCTACCCCATCTCGTTCATATTGCCTGCACTATATATATGTCCTAACTATATTGTTGTGTCCGCTATTATACATGCAGAATGAAGATTAAGGAATGCAGAGTAAGGAACATCCATGATGTTGGGTTCATTGACCCACACATCGTTAATGGATATGTGTTGGAGCATCACCCCGCAGACATGGAGGCAGACCTGTGGCAGTTTCTTACAAAGCAGGAACTCAAAAGTGATATTCTATTTCCTTACCATTTTGGGTGAGTGTTTCTGTCTTGAGCACATTCTCTTTTGTTTACTCCATGCATGGTATGTGGCCGGCTAATCGATGAGTTATGCATGACGTACTGTGCATGTATCGTGTCCGCAGGTTCCACTGGATTCTGCTAGTAATTAAAGTTGACACCTCAGAATGTCTCGTCCACGACTCTCTGAATAAGGATCCAAAGCTTTGGGGCGGCATGAGAAGAATGCTGCAGAAGTAATTATTTTCATTCATTTGCGCTCTATATCGATCGGCCTATTTCGTTCATTTCCTAATATCAAGTAACTAATAACTCTCTTGTTCATTTAATTTTCTTTGCCTCGTAGGGTTTGGAGACGGTTCGTAGATACAAAGGTCGGTGAATTCAAAAAAGAGCTAGAATTCAAAAGGTCAAAGGCTAAGAATGGTGAGGATATTCAGCCAGCGGGGACCAATCTATGTGCATACTATGTCTGTGAGATGATCCGGAGATACACCTCTGAGCGGCGGGTTCCGAGTGATACCAATACTCAGAGGAATAACCTCCGGATGATGCTTAGTCCAGAAGCTCGCTTCCGACCACTTCAAGAGGAACTAGCTGGATGGTTCAGGAGGGAAGTCCTCCATCCTAAAGGAGAACACCATTACGAGGACGTAGAACTTTATATGCATTAAATTATGTATGGAAACTTGTTCAAAATTGTATATGGTCATCCGATGATATTGAATATATATTGTACATTCCTCTTGAATTCTTTTTGGTTCTAATTTCAAATTTGTTTGAAATTGTACATTCATATGCATGTATGTAGTACCGTAGAATATGTGAAACTCCTTCAAAATTAAAATAAAGCACAAAAGAAATAAAACAATACAAATTAAACAGAAAACAGGTTTAGGGGGGGGCTAAAACCCTAAACCTGCGGCAGCCTTTAGTCGCGGTTGGCCAGAAGAACCGCGACTAAAGGTCCTCCGCCCCGACGGCCGCCTGGCGCCCACGTGGACGGGCCTTTAGTCGCAGTTCTTAAGCAATCGCGACTAAAGGGGGGGGGGCCTTTAGTCGCGCCTGTTTGGTCGCGGTTGCGCAACCGCGACTAATGGCAGTTGCGAACCGTGACCAAAGGCCCTTTTTCCACCAGTGCATACATGGATCCCATCTCAGATTTCATGGCTTCAAGCCATTTTGCGGAATCTGGGCTCACCATCGCTTCTTCATAGTTCGTAGGTTCATCATGATCTAGTAGCATGACTTCCAGAATAGGATTACCGTACCACTCTGGTGCAGATCTTATTCTGTTTGACCTACGAGGTTCTGTAGTAACTTGATCTGAAGTTCTATGATCATCATCATCAACTTCCTCACTAGTTGGTTTTGACGTCACAGAAACCGGTTCCTGTGATGTACTAATTTCCAACAAAGGAGTAGGTACAGTTACCTCATCAAGTTCTACTTTCCTCCCACTCACTTCTTTCGAGAGAAACTCCTTCTCTAGAAAGGATCCAGTCTTAGCAACGAATGTCTTGCCTTCGGATCTGTGATAGAAGGTTTACCCAACTGTCTCCTTTGGGTATCCTATGAAGACACATTTCTCCGATTTGGGTTCGAGCTTATCAGGTTGAAGTTTTTTCACATAAGCATCGCAGCCCCAAACTTTAAGAAACGACAACTTTGGTTTCTTGCCAAACCATAATTCATAAGGTGTCGTCTCAACGGATTTTGATGGTGCCCTATTTAATGTGAATGTTGTCGTCTCTAAAGCATAACCCCAAAACGATAGCGGTAAATCAGTAAGAGACATCATAGATCGCACCATATCAAGTAAAGTACGATTACGACGTTCGGACACACCATTACGCTGTGGTGTTCCAGGTGGCGTGAGTTGCGAAACTATGCCGCATTGTTTTAAGTGTAGACCAAACTCGTAACTCAAATATTCTCCTCCACGATCAGATCGTAGAAACTTTATTTTCTTGTTACGATGATTTTCAACTTCACTCTGAAATTCTTTGAACGTTTCAAATGTTTCAGACTTATGCTTCATTAATTAGATATACCCATATCTGCTTAAATCATCTGTGAAGGTGAGAAAATAACGATATCCGCCACGAGCTTCAACATTCATCGGACCACATACATCTGTATGAATGATTTCCAACAAATCTGTTGCTCTCTCCATAGTACCAGAGAACGGCGTTTTGGTCATCTTGCCCATGAGGCACGGTTCACAAGTACCAAGTGATTCATAATCAAGTGGTTCCAAAAGTCCATTAGTATGAAGTTTCTTCATGCGCTTTACACCGAGATGACCTAAACGGCAGTGCCACAAATAAGTTGCACTATCATTATCAACTCTGCATCTTTTGGCTTCAATACTATGAATATGTGTATCACTACTATCGAGATTCATCAAAAATAGACCACTCTTCAAGGGTGCATGACCATAAAAGATATTACTCATATAAATAGAACAACCATTATTCTCTGATTTAAATGAATAACCGTCTCGCATCAAACAAGATCCAGATATAATGTTCATGCTCAACGCTGGCACCAAATAACAATTATTTAGGTCTAATACTAATCCCGAAGGTAGATGTAGAGGTAGCGTGCCGACCGCGATCACATCAACTTTGGAACCATTTCCCACGCGCATTGTCATCTCGTCCTTTGCTAGTGTTCGCTTAATCCGTAGTCCCTGTTTCGAGTTGCAAATATTAGCAACAGAACCAGTATCAAATACCCAGGTGCTACTGCGAGCTCTAGTAAGGTACACATCAATAACATGTATATCACATATACCTTGGTTCACCTTGCCATCCTTCTTATCCGCCAAATACTTGGGGCAGTTCCGCTTCCAGTGTCCAGTCTGCTTGCAGTAGAAGCACTCAGTTTCAGGCTTAGGTCCAGATTTGGGTTTCTTCTCTTGAGCAGCAACTTGCTTGCTGTTCTTCTTGAAGTTCCCCTTCTTCTTCCCTTTTCCCTTTTTCTTGAAACTAGTGGTCTTGTTGACCATCAACACTTGATGCTCCTTCTTGATTTCTACTTCCGCAGCCTTCAGCATTGCGAAGAGCTCGGGAATCGTTTTATCCATCCCTTGCATATTATAGTTCATGACGAAGCTCTTGTAGCTTGGTGGAAGTGATTGGAGAATTCTGTCAATGACGCTATCATCCGGAAGAGTAACTCCCAGTTGAATCAAGTGATTACAATACCCAGACATCTTGAGTATATGCTCACTGACAGAACTATTCTCCTCCATCTTGCAGCTATAGAACTTATTGGAGACTTCATATCTCTCAATCCGGGCATTCTTCTGGAATATTAACTTCAACTCCTGGAACATCTCATATGCTCCATGACGTTCAAAACGTCGTTGAAGTCCCGGTTATAAGGTGTAAAGCATGGCACATTGAACTATCGAGTAGTCATCAGCTTTGCTCTGCCAGACGTTCTTAACATCGTCAGTTGCATCAGCAGCAGGCCTGGCACCCAGCGGTGCTTCCAGGACGTAATTTTTCTGTGCAGCAATGAGGATAATCCTCAAGTTACGGACCCAGTCCGCGTAGTTGCTACCATCATCTTTCAACTTTGCTTTCTCAAGGAACGCATTAAAATTCAACGGAACAACAGCACGGGCCATCTATCTAGAAACAACATAGACAAGCAAGATACTATCAGGTACTAAGTTCATGATAAATTTAAGTTCAATTAATCATATTACTTAAGAACTCCCACTTAGACAGACATCTCTCTAGTCATCTAAGTGATCACGTGATCCAAATCAACTAAACCATAACCGATCATCACGTGAGATGGAGTAGTTTTCAATGGTGAACATCTTATGTTGATCATATCTACTATATGATTCACGCTCGACCTTTCGGTCTCCGTGTTCCGAGGCCATATCTGCATATGCTAGGCTCGTCAAGTTTAACCTGAGTATTCTGCGTGTGCAAAACTGGCTTGCACCCGTTGTAGATGGACGTAGAGCTTATCACACCGATCATCACGTGGTGTCTGGGCACGACGAACTTTGGCAACGGTGCATACTCAGGGAGAACACTTCTTGATAATTTTTAATGAGAGATCATCTTAAAATGCTACCGTCAATCAAAGCAAGATAAGATGCATAAAGGATAAACATCACATGCAATCAATATAAGTGACATGATATGGCCATCATCATCTTGTGCTTGTGATCTCCATCTCCGAAGCACCATCATGGTCACCATCGTCACCGGCGCGACACCTTGATCTCCATCGTAGCATCGTTTGTCGTTTACGCCATCTATTGCTTCTACGACTATCGCTACTGCTTAGTGATAAAGTAAAGCAATTACAGGGCGTTTGCATTTCATACAATAAAGCGACAACCATATGGCTCCTGCCAGTTGCCGATAACTTCGGTTACAAAACATGATCATCTCATACAATAAAATATAGCATCATGTCTTGGCCATATCACATCACAACATGCCCTGCAAAAACAAGTTAGACGTCCTCTACTTTGTTGTTGCAAGTTTTACGTGGCTGCTACGGGCTTAAGCAAGAACCAATCTCACCTACGCATCAAAACCACAACGATAGTTTGTCAAGTTGATATTGTTTTAACCTTCGCAAGGACCGGGCGTAGCCACACTCGGTTCAACTAAAGTTGGAGAAACTGACACCCGCTAGTCACCTGTGTGCAAAGCACGGCGGTAAAACCAGTCTCGCGTAAGCGTACGCGTAACGTCGGTCCGGGCCACTTCATCCAATAATACCGCCGAACCAAAGTATGACATGCTGGTAAGCAGTATGACTTATATCGCCCACAACTCATTTGTGTTCTACTCGTGCATATAACATCAAACCATAAAATCTAGGCTCGGATGCCATTGTTGGGGAACGTAGTAATTTCAAAAAATTTCCTATGCACACGCAAGATCATGGTGATGATATAGCAATGAGAGGGGAGAGTGTTGTCTACGTACCCTCGTAGACCGAAGCGGAAGCGTTGACACAACATAGAGGAAATAGTCGTACGTCTTCCCGATCCAACCGATCCAAGCACTGTTACTCCGACACCTCCGAGTTCTTGACACACGTACAGCTCGATGACGCACCCCGGGCTTCGATCCAGCAAAGCCTTGGGGAGGAGTTCTGTCAGCACTACGGCGTGGTGACGATCTTGATGTTCAACTGTCGCAGGGCTTCGCCTAAGCACTGCTACAATATGACCGAGGTGTAATATCATGGAGAGGGGCACCGCACACGGCTAAGGAACGATCACGAAGATCAATTTGTGTGTCTATGGGGTGCCCCCCTCCTCCGTATATAAAGGGGGAGAGGAGGAGGGGTCGGCCAAGAGGGGAGGCGCACCCTAGGGGGGCAAACCTACTCCAAGTAGGTTTGGCCCCCCCTTTCCTATTAGGAGTAGGAGAGGGAAGGAAGAGAGGGGAGGGAAGAAGGAAAGGGGGGCCCGGCCCCCTTCCCAATTCGGATTGGGCTTGGGGGGGGCGCCCCCTCCTTTGCTCCTTCTCCCTCCTTTCCACTAAGGCCCAATAAGGCCCATATACTTACCAGGGGGTTCCGGTAACCTCCCGGAACTCCGGTATAGTCCCAATCTCATCCGGAACCTTTCCGGTGTCCAAATATATCCGTCCAATATATCAATCTTTATGTCTCGACCATTTCGAGACTCCTCGTCATGTCCGTGATCACATCCGGGACTCCGAACAACCTTCGGTACATCAAAATACATAAACTCATAATATAACTGTCATCGAAACCTTAAGCGTGCGGACCCTACGGTTCGAGAACAATGTAGACATGACCGAGACACGTCTCCGGTCAATAACCAATAGCGGGACCTGGATGCCCATATTGGTTCCTACATATTCTACGAAGATCTTTATCGGTCAGACCGCATAACAACATACGTTGTTCCCTTTGTCATCGGTATGTTACTTGCCCGAGATTCGATCGTCGGTATCCGATACCTAGTTCAATCTCATTACTGGCAAGTCTCTTTACTCGTTCTGTAATACATCATCTCGCAACTAACTCATTAGTTGCAATGCTTGCAAGGCTTAAGTGATGTGCATTACCGAGAGGGCCCAGAGATACCTCTCCAACATTCGGAGTGACAAATCCTAATCTCGAAATACGCCAACCCAACAAGTACCTTCGGTGACACCTGTAGAGCACTTTTATAATCACCCAGTTACATTGTGACGTTTGGTAGCACACAAAGTGTTCCTCCGGTAAACGGGAGTTGCATAATCTCATAGTCATAGGAACATGTATAAGTCATGAAGAAAGCAATAGCAACATACTAAACGATCGGGTGTTAAGCTAACGGAATGGGTCATGTCAATCAGATCATTCAACTAATGATGTGACCTCGTTAATCAAATAACAACTCCTTGTTCATGGTTAGGAAACATAACCATCTTTGATTAACAAGCTAGTCAAGTAGAGGCATACTAGTGACACTCTGTTTGTCTATATATTCACACATGTATTATGTTTCCGGTTAATATAATTCTAGCATGAATAATAAACATTTATCATGATATAAGGAAATAAATAATAACTTTATTATTGCCTCTAGGGCATATTTCCTTCAGGAGAAGCGATGGTGGGCCTGGATTCCGACAAATGGCTAGAGGCCATAAAATCCGAGAGAGGATCCATGTATGAAAACAAAGTATAGACTTTGGAAGAACTACTCGATTGTCGTAAGGCTGTTGAGTACAGATGGATTCTAAGAGGAAGACGGACAATGATGGTAAGTGTCACCATTAAGAAAGCTCAACTTGTCGCTAAGTTGTTTCCCGACAAGTTCAAGGAGTTGACTACGATGAGACTTTCTCACTCATAGCGATGCTAAGAGTCTGTTGGAATTATATTAGCAGTTACTGCATTATTTATGAAATCTTGCAGATAGGATGTAAAAACATTGTTTCCTCGACAATTTTCTTGAGGAAAGGTTGTATGTGATACAACCAGAATGTCAATCCTGAAAGATGCTAACAAGTATGCAAAGCTCCAGCAATCCTTCTAAGGATTGGAGTAAGCATCTCGGAATTGGAATATACACTTTGATGAAGACGATCAAAGATTTTGGGTTTATACAAAGTTTATGAGAAACTTGTATTTCCAAAGAAGTGAGTGGGAGCACTATAGAATTTCTGATGAGTATATGTTGTTGACATATTGTTGATCAGAAATGATGTAGAATTTCTAGAAAGCATAAAGGGTTATTTGAAAAGTGTTTTTCAATGGAAAACTTCGATTAAGCTACTTGAACATTGAGCATCAAGATCTATAAGGATAGATCAAAAAACGATTAATAGTACTTTCAAATGAATACATACCGTGAAAAGATTTTGAAGGAGTTCAAAATAGATCGGCAAAGAAGGAGTTCTTGGCAGTGTCATAAGGTGTGAGTATTGAGTACGACTCAAGACCTGACCACGGTAGAAGAGAGAGAAAGGACGAAGGTCATCCCCTATGCTTTAGACACAGGCTCTACAGTATGCTATGTTGTGTACCGCACCTGAAGTGTGCCTTGCCATGAGTCAGTCAAGGGGTACAAGAGTGATCCAGGAATGGATCACAAGACAACGGTCAAAGTTATCCTTAGTAACTAGTGGACTAAGGAATTTTCTCGATTATGGAGGTGGTAAAAGAGTTCGTCGTAAAGGGTTACGCCGATGCAAACTTTGACACTAATCCGGATTATTCTGAGTAGTAAACCGGATTCGTATAGTAGAATAGTTATTTGGAATAGCTCCAAATAGAGCGTGGTAGCTGCATCTAGGAGATGACATAGAGATTCGCAAAGCACACACGGATCTGAAAGGTTTAGATCCGTTGACTAATAACCTCTCTCACAAGCGAGATATGATCAAACCCCATGGGCGTTGATTCATTACAATCACATAGTGATGTGAACTAGATTATTGACTCTAGTGAAAGTGGGATACTATTGGAAATATGCCCTAGAGGCAATAATAAAATGGTTATTATTATATTTCCTTGTTCATGATAATTGTTTATTATCCATGCTAGAATTGTATTGATAGGAAACTCAGATACATGTGTGGATACATAGACAACGCCATGTCCCTAGTAAGCCTCTAGTTGACTAGCTCGTTGATCAATAGATGGTTACGGTTTCCTGACCATGGACATTGGATGTCGTTGATAACGGGATCACATCATTAGGAGAATGATGTGATGGACAAGACCCAATCCTAAGCTTAGCACAAGATCGTGTAGTTCGTATGCTAAAACTTTTCTAAATGTCAAGTATCTTTTCCTTAGACCATGAGATTGTGCAACTCCCGGATACCGTAGAAATGCTTTGGGTGTACCAAACGTCACAACGTAACTGGGTGGCTATAAAGGTGCACTACGGGTATCTCCAAAAGTGTCTATTGGGTTGGCACGAATCGAGACTGGGATTTGTCACTTCGTGTGACGGAGAGGTATCTCTGGGCCCACTCGGTAGGACATCATCATAATGTGCACAATGTGATCAAAGAGTTGATCGCGGGATGATGTGTTACGGAACGAGTAAAGAGACTTGCCGGTAACGAGATTGAACAAGGTACCGGGATACCGACGATCGAATCTCGGACAAGTATCATACCAGTAGACAAAGGGAATTGTATACGGGATTGATTGAATCCTTGACATCGTGGTTCATCCGATGAGATCGTCGTGGAACATGTGGGAGCCAACATGGGTATCCAGATCCCGCTGTTGGTTATTGGCCGGAGAGTTGTCTCGGTCATGTCTGCATGGTTCCCGAACCCGTAGGGTCTACACACTTAAGGTTCGATGACGCTAGGGTTATAGGGAATAGATATATGTGGTTACCGAATGTTGTTTGGAGTCCCGGATGAGATCCCGGGCATCACGAGGAGTTCCGGAATGGTCCGGAGGTAAAGATTTATATATGGGAAGTCCTGTTTTGGTCACCGGAAAAGTTTCGGGTGCTATCAGTAACGTACCGGGACCACCGGGAGGGTCCCAGGGGTCCACCAGGTGGGGTTACCGGCCCCAGAGGGCTGCGTGGGCCAAGTGTGGGAGGGGACCAGCCCCAGGTGGGCTGGTGCGCCCCCCACCAGGGCCCAATGCGAAGAGAGAAGGGAAAGGGGGGGACCCTAGGCTCAGATCGGCCTAAGGCCCACCTAGTGGTGCCCCCCCCTCTCTCCCCCTTGGCCGCCCCCCTAGATGGGATATAGGACTGGCCGCCACCCCTAGGGGTGGAAACCTAGATGGGGGCGCAGCCCCTCCCTTCCCCTATATATAGTGGGGGTTTGGGGCTGCCATACACATGAGAACGTCTCCCTCTTGGCGCAGCCCTACCCCTCTCCCTCCTTGTCTGTTGCGGTGCTTGGCGAAGCCCTGCTGGAGTGCCACGCTCCTCCACCACCACCACGCCGTCGTGCTGCTGCTGGACGGAGTCTTCCCCAACCTCTCCCTCTCCCCTTGCTGGATCAAGGCACGGGAGATCTCATCGGGCTGCACGTGTGTTGAACGCGGAGGCGGCGTTGTTCGGCGCTTAGATCTGAATCAACCGCGATCTGAATCGCTACGAGTACGACTCCTTCATCCACGTTCTTGTAATGCTTCCTCTTAGCGATTTACAAGGGTATGTAGATGCACTCCCCTTTCCCTCGTTGCTAGATTACTCCATAGATTGATCTTGGTGATGCGTAGAAAATTTTAAATTTCTGCTACGATCCCCAACAGATATTAGTAGATGGAGCGCATTGATATTATGACCTCTTAGTCGAATGTTCACTCATGAAATTGTTATAAATCATCTTAGCACATTCAGACATTTTTTTGTCAATCTAAGGTATGATCTTCACTAAAAAAAGAAATCATTTCCAATCACTTTGAGAAGGCTCATAGTGCTATAGTTGACAAATTTGGAGAATTTTGCGTTATTATCCTGATGGAAGTCATGGCTGCAACATTCTGCTGTTACAACCTTTCTCCTCGTCACCGCGACACACATCCTTCCGTATTCTCATACACGGCTGCCATGCCAATCCTTAAACCAATAAATTGACCAACTATCACAGAGAAATAAAGGAACAAATGATCATCTTTTGCTTGAATTTGAAATCACAAGGTTTGCACTGTTTTGCTTCATGACGCCCACACAGATATTTGATTCACATTATCGAATTGTATGCGATATGTGCACATTTGCAATGTCAGGTTTTGTTTTATAGTGTCATGACTTGTTTAAACTTAGTGTCATTCTGCTCGGTGATTTTGTTCTCCGCCTACATGTATGTGCGGCACCGCGCTTGGCTCTTTGCATGCATGTCGTCGAGAATCAACCCCGTAGTGTTGTGGGCCAGACCCAGCTTGTTGCATGCACATATATGTTCTTCTCATTGGATCTATCAACATAGAGGCCAAGGCCAGCAGTGGTCTCCTCTTCGAGTCCGACCGAACCTTCCTTCGCTTTGTCATCACCGACAATAGTCCTTCCGTTTCGCCTCTTGTATGGCCTCATTCTCATCCCCTTTTATTCATTTTGATGACAAGTATTTCCGGACGGAGGGAGTACCATCATCTCAAGGCCGCATCGGATTGGACGTGTGCATGCCTTGGCAAGTCTACCTGGTCCTTCCTTCCAATCCTATACTCTTCTTCCATGTGGCCACCAAACATTTTTTAAAGCTTGTTTTGAACATTTATTAAATATGTGTTAAATATTTTTCAAATACAAACTGAATTTTTTTAACTTGTATGAAATGTTTTTTTCAAAACAACACGGGTACTTTTTTACACCATATAAACATTAACAAGAACATACTTTTGGAATGCATGAATGTTTTTTAATTATCGCATACACTTTTTGAATTGTATGGAACAATTTTTTGATTATGTGTTTTTGCATTGTATAATCATTTTCTAAAAACATATGAACATTTTTTGAATAACATGGAACATCTTTTTCCGAATTAAGCTAACATTTTGTTACAGTGTGTAAACATTTCTTAAAACTGGCACAAACATTTGCTCGAACACATGTGAATATTCTTAAATTTCACGAACATTGTTTTAGAATGCTATCAATTTTTTTTAGAAGTTACACGGACATTGTTTTTACACTTGATGATTTTTGTAATATGTAATGAATACATTAAAAATATTATATAAAGTTCTCCCTTCGGTCCTTTTTATTTTGCATGTAAGTTTCTCTTAAGTCAAAGTATCTCTAATTTGACCAAAATTATAGAAAAAAGTATCAACATTCATAATATCAAACCAATACTATTAGGTTCATTATGGAATGTATTTTCATATTATATATTTTTTGGTATTGTAGATGTTGATACTACTTTTTACCAAAAAATTGGTCAAACTTTACAATGTTTGACTTGGCACAAATCTTATATGTGGAGTAAAAGGGACCGGAGAGAGTAATTTTGTAACATATAAATATTATTTTGGGAATACAAATCAGAAAAAAAAACACGAAAGAAACAAAAGAAACTAATTAACTAACTAACATTTTCTTCAACTAATGGGCCGGCCTAGTAGCGCTTCACGCAGAGGCGAGGGGACACTCCCGCTTGCTGCGGGTGAGTTGTAGACACGCACACAAGCTGGCCAAGTTCACTAGTCAAGGCTTAATCCTTGCAAAGGCCACTCTCATATCTTTTGGTGGTTACAAGTGTTGCACTACATTGTCGAACCTAGAGTTTTGGGAGTTTAATTCCCACTGGTGGGAGGCACGAGTGTTTTTTTCCGCAGATTTGTCTTTCAAAAGGTTTTATATCTTGAATCGTGTGTCCAACTCACAAACCTTTCCGCTGCGTTTTTTGTGTCCAGATCTTCAAAACTAGATTTCATATTGATATTTTTCGAATAACTATTTTGGGGAAAAATCTGTGCTTCAAAACTGTACTAACACTTCAAAAACTGCACAAACAATGTTTGATTTTTGGGGAAGCACAACTGTGCTTTTTCATTCAAGAAGCATAAATATCATTCACACAGAAGCACACAAAAAAACACAGAAGCACACAAAAGCATAACTGTGTTTCACACGGACAATTCAAAACACGAATGCTCCTACCTAAAAGTAAATCAAAAAATTAACTAAGAAATAGAAAAACTCATCAATTAATTAAGTAAAAAGTTTAAAAGCCCAAAAATAAATATAGCAAAATTCAAAAAACTTACAAAGCCGCGCAAAAATAATAAAAATTGCCTGTCACACAAACAAGTGTATTGGTTGGACGCACCGCTTGAGACGCTCAGTGTTGTCTCAGTCATGAAAGTGCACGTCGGGGGTACTCCGAACTAGTCGTTCCCTGGCTCGCACCCACGGGAGCTCACTTAAGGCGAGAGTAGCTCTAATCTCGCGTGAAGCTTTTTTGTGGACGTGTAGTGCTGACTCGGCCCATTCTTAGCGTTTACTTCTTCTACGCTCGCTCGCTTGGTGGTTGGCTGTGTTCGCTGCAATTTTTGTCGTCTGTTTCCTTTTTCCTTTTTTTTGTTTTTTATTTCCATTTTCCTTGATTATTTACATGTTTTCTTCGAGATTTTTTCTTCCATTTTTCAATTGTTTTTCTCTTTTTTTAGATTTTTGACTGTATCGCACTCTTTTTCTTCGGTTTTCTTTGTTCTTTTTATTTTCATTGGCATACTTTTTTTTTCTGTGATTCATATGTTTCTTACAAGTTTTCATTGTTTGCACTCTTTTGCATTGGTTTTCATCGTTTCTTTTTCTTTCTTATACTTATTTTGATTTTCTTGTTTCTTTCTTAGTTTTGTTCATTTCCTTTGGTTTTTTGTTTACCAGCATTTGTCGATTTTACTTTTATTTTTCAATATATGTCTTCATTTTTATACAAGGTGTGCATTTTTTATGTACACCCGAAGCATTTTAACGATACATGGTTAACAATTTTCAAGTACATGATGTACATTTGTCTTAAATACCTATTTTGAACTCTTTTTTGAATACATGTTCAAAAAAATTCAAATTCACTTTGAATAATATCTCATGGCAATAACATTGTTTACACACAATGTAAATGTTTCGTACACATCATGAACATCTTTATATACATATTTATCATTTTTCAAATGGTCAATTAATATATTTTAAATATATATGTAAAGTTTTTTTAGTATATACATTTAGAATATTTGAAAGTATAAAGAAAAGTAGTAAAAGGAAAGTAAAAGATGAAAATAAAAAATATATAAAAAACGAGGCTGTGGCCTGTGGCCTCCCGCGTGCTGGGTCGACCCGAGCGCGACGTGATATTTGTTTTTGGTGAAGGGTGTGCTTAGGTCTCAGCCGACTGAGATTTAACCAAGTCTCAATCAAGTGATACTACTTTTTATAAGAAGAAGAAAGAAAAGGCTGAAAATGTTTTTTTGTTGTATGAATCTCCACGCAAGATCTGAGACTTAGCAAAACTGTCAGGTGAATATAAGAGGAAGGAAAAAAAAAGGAGCGCCCACTTGGGCTTCTGCTCGCTCGTCTCCGCAGGCCGAGCCGGGCCAGAGAATGGGTGCGCGCGTGCGGCCCATCCGGAGGTGATTAAGAAAGTAAACCCTCCTCGGTGGCTCGTCTTCCTCCTCTTATCCAGTGCGGCCCCGGGGCCTCCCTGCGCTGCGCTTTATATCTCCTCTCCTCCTCCTCCTCCTTCGGCCTCGCCGCCAATGCCACTGCCACTGCCACTTGTTGACTGATTCACTCCCACGCCGGCCATTTCGCACACCAGAGAGGACTAGAGTTCCATGGAGGAGGGGATGCGGGTGGCGGTGGTGGGCGCCGGCGTGAGCGGCCTGGCGGCGGCGCACGAGCTGGCCCGGGCCGGCGGCGGGGCGGCGCGCGTGACGGTGTACGAGGCGGAGGAGAGCCTCGGCGGCCACGCCAGGACCGCCGACGTCGACGGCGTCCCCCTCGACCTCGGCTTCATGGTCTTCAACCGGGTACGTACCTACACATATGTAACCGCGTACGTGTACCTACGGTGGCAATACACACGGCCATGATATGCGTACCAATACGAATTCTCGACAACAGGATTCCCATTTAGGATGAGGAAAAAGTACATGAGGTTCGGGGAATAGGGTTCCGATTGTGAAGAATAAATATTCTTTTCATACCATTCGGAGGAAAAGAAAAGAAATGGCTATCCATAACTTTTTTTTAAAATTCATTTGCAGTTTAGTAGTATTTCGTAGAGATTTTAGAGGACCTCGTGTGTCATCTCTTTATTGTGGCTTTCGGCTCCTGTAGGTATATGGTGACAAAACCGACTTAATAGCCGAAAGTGCCTTTCTGCTCCCGAGCTCATTTGAGCTCGGTGAACAATAAAATCGAAAAAAAATTAATTTTTTTGAAAAAATTCTATTTTTTTGGGAAGAAACATTGACAAAAATTCTAAGTGCTTGCAAAAAATTATCATGAAATCACATTCCTGTAAGGCATGGCAGAAAAAACAAATTCAGACTCCAAAATGCTTTTGAAAGTAGCATTTTTAGAGTATCGATTTTTTTTTTGCCACGCCTTCTAGAAATGTGATTTCATGATGAATTTTTGCAAGCACTTAAAACTTTTGTCAATGTTTCTACCAAAAAGAGTTTGGATTTTTTTAAAAAAAATCGATTTTTTTTTCGATTTTACTGTTCACCCGAGCTCAAATGAGCTCGGGTGCAGAAACTCCACGTCCCTTAATAGCCCCCATCTTATCTAGTACTTAGGAAATAAAAATCTGTTTTCTTCAGTAAGCCAATAAATAATGGCCGAATAAAGTCTAAAAGAAAAACTAAAATCTTTCTTCTTTGGTAAGACAACAAGTGACCATCAAATAAAATAAATTTTCTGATACTCAACCACACTAATAAAAATGGCAGGTAAATTATGGCAATCCGTAAAAGGTCCACTAAAGTTTGAAGGCCTTCAATGCATAAATAATGTGTGTGCAGCTGCGGCGAGCTGACCAACTATAAAATAATTTATGCTTCCATTGCAACGCACGGACAACTATCAGTGCATTATTTTAAATTACGTCCAACATACTAGTAGTATCTGGCGGCATTCTTTATGATGTCCAAGCGAGAACCATGTTGGCATTTTTGCCTCAATAATCCATCCGGTAACCATGTCGGCATGCACTGATCACGTGGATTCTTACCCAAAGTGCTCACCCAATTGCATCGACCGATACCTTTGTGCTTTGTGGGGCTCCATAAGGTAGTGGGTAGGTAGGTAAACCGTCGGAATGGCCGGTGTGTGGCGAGCGGGCGACGTGGACGCCGTGATCGCCTCACGACGGCATGGTCGCACGGCCCAGACAAAACTGAGGACGACGACGCCGACACATGCACCAATAGTTCCATTTTCACCTTTTTTTATGCTACATCTGACGATGCCCACCGTTTATTTTTGCGCAACCAGTCAATCCAGCTACATATGCCCATCTTTGATTAGTTCACTGCCAAAGCTACGTGCAACTGGGCATCTCTCAGTCTGGCCCGTATTGGTGCTACTGTTCTGCCTCGGCATCTGTCTACGTCGTCTCGCGTTAACAACTGTGCCACATTAGTGGGAACTAATTAATGAGTAATGAGCAGTACTGGTGGTAGAGTACTCCCTCCATCCATGATTAAGGGCCCGTTCGGTAATGCTCCGCTCCACAGCTCCGCTCCGGGAGTTGGCGGAGCTGCAGCTCAAATTGGCAGAGTTGCAGCTTGCCCGCTCCGTAGATTCTAGGAGTGGATGAATACCGAACAGGGCCTAAGTGTATGTCTACCTTTTGTTTCAAGTCAAAGTTTTAAAATTTTAACCAATTATATAGAAAAGAGTTGTACACTTATTCGTGGACGGAGGGATTACTAAATATCACCCGAAAGAAATGCAGCTTACTTCCTCCGGAAGTCCCGCCCCATATGCCCCTTGTACCCTGTCACGATCCGATCGCCAAGGAGCTCCTCAGCGTCCCACCTCGAACCCATGAAGCCTCTGACTTGCATCCGCTTGTGACGCCATGATCGCCTTACAACTCGTGGCAACATTTTCCTCAATCCGGTAGTACTATTGCATCAATCGGCATTAATCACTCAATAAACAGTAGTTGTACCTCCTAACCAAACAGCTTAATCAATCAATCAGTTGCATCATCGATCTATCTACAGTCCATGGAGGAAACCTCAAATGTAGGTGGACGATGGAGATGGCTGGTGGGTGGTGAGCAGGCGACGTGGACGCCATGATCGCCTTACAATGATTCTCTCGCGCGGATCGTGACAATAATTAAACTCTTTTTACAATGATTTATTATATTTGATTTATATATAGTCTAGGATAATACTGTAGAATAAAAAAATATTTTCCATGCATGGTTGCATGTGGTGGTGATTTTGTTTCATGCTTGGTTGCACGGTGAGGTGAGCCTTATCCTATCCGTAATTGTATGATGATGTGGTATGCTTGAATGTTAAGATAAACAAATTAGTGGAGATCACTCTCTTAGATATATAGGATTTGTGCAATATTCGCATAGGATCCTATGTTGTCCAAAACCTCCAACGTTAAACAGCGTGCAAAACAATCTTCCATTATGAGACGGAGGGAGTACTAGTTTTAAATAGATGATATTATCATGAAGATGCCGTTAACTTTGACTAGTAAAGTATAGGATGTTATATTGCTTTGTTAATGGAAATATTATGATCACATATTTTTCATGTTTAACACAATATCATAATTTTATATGATATTCCTAACATATTCGCACGGAATTAGTTGACAAATTCAAACACTGAAGACCATGTCGATGTCCAAAACATTAACACTTACGAACCGAGCGAGTATCTTTTGTTATGTTCATTGCATGTTTTGCGATGGATGGCACTTCTAGTACTGTTTATGTATAAATCTTCAAAGGGACTTATGACCAGTCTCATTTGTGCAGTCACAAGCACATTTTCTGCAATCTAGCCACCTGAACCGCACATGTTAGTGATGCCATTGCTTTATCCCTTTCATTTTGGTACGGTCCTGTTTGTGCTTTCATCTACGTCTCCCCTTGATAACACTCGGTGGAAACTATGAACAGTACTTGGTAAAATTCATCGGGAAGAAACGGGTGTTCTTCCTTTCCTTTGTCCCGGTCTTTAGCTCTGACACAGGTCCAGTCGTTTTCAGAAAACCAGTACAACATGGACAACATAGAAAATGTCGGGCTTAACTGATTAAGTCAGGGATATTTCCCCGATTAACTGATTAAGTCAGGGATATTTGTTCTTGTGGAATCTGTGCAATGTTTTTAGTTTCCTCGCATGTGCAGTGGCTTCCATTATTCTGCCCAAGAAGAACCAGCTGTTCATTGGGTTCCTTAGCCAAACCTTGAATCGGGACGAGGACGGCGGCGACGACAGGGGCACATGTCCCAACAGTTCCACTTCCATCTTTTTTGTGCTTGCTTGAATCGGGACGAGGACGAGGACGTCTGTCAACACCTCTCATTGGCCAATTACTGTACCAGTCTGGTGGAAACTGATGCACAATTATGGTAGTACTAAATATCACCCGAGAGAGACACTTGTGTTGCTGTCATGCCACAGCAAGGCTGTTCCCGCTGGTTGGTTGGCTTGAGGTTTTCTTCGCTGTCTTTCCTTGTCACTGTCTCCCTAGTGCAAGCCTGGTCCAACTTTACTGCATCTGATTGGACGAGAATGGTCACCCTATCTGTTCGTGAGTTTATTTGTCTAGATGCATGGTCACACTCAGCCATTGAAATTCTGAGCCTTTTACACATTTGGCATGCTTTTCACTCGCTAAATTTATTTATTTGACCGCTCGCCAATAAGGAGTAAATTTCAGCTATATACGCAATTGCTATGTGTAGTTAGTCTGAATGCGAACATCTTAAGTATATTTAGTTACTTTTTCCCAATCCATCAAAGGGTTTGCGTAATTACTTCCATATATATGGGAAAACGTCGACGTTTGCTGGCTTATTTGGCAATACCATATTCTATCTTGAAAGACAAAAAATCTTGCTACATTCAAATGTAATTTCCCAAGAAACTATTCGTAGTCAATAATTGCAATTTGTACCTAGGCGAACACTAATACAGTGAGTTGCAAAACTTGACTAGTACTATCTCTAATCCAAATAGTCAAAATAGATGACGTCTCAGAAAACATGTAGTCTCTGACGTTGATTGAATATTTTTGCGTGGTTACTGTGGTTGGCCAAATGTATAGTTATATGTGTATATAATTAGACTTGAGATGAAAAAAATATCTTATAATTATTTATCTAAAAGTTTAAACTAGCATATTGATATAAAAGGCAACGATCAAAGTTGTGTTTCAAAGGCCATATTCATGTCTGATATATAGGTCATGTATTCTGGGACAGAGGATGTAATATATGAAAACAGACATCTAGATTCGCAATTTGCTATGCAGAATGAAATGGCAGCCGTGTTGTTGAAGTTGCTAAACCGAGTGAAATGGCAGCCAAATGAGCAAAAATACTCCTGAACTATCCATTTATTGAAACTAAGAAAAACTTGAATCTGTTAGCTACTGAATTTACACCTGACCATGCATCCAACTGCGCCAATAATGGCAGGTGACATACCCAAACATGCTGGAATGGTTCGAAGAGCTTGGCGTGGAGATGGAGATATCAGACATGTCGCTGTCAGTGAGCACGCAGCTCTCAGGCGGCGGCAGGTGCGAGTGGGGCAGCCGGAACGGCCTCTCGGGCCTCCTGGCACAGAAGAGCAATGCCCTCCGGCCCGCCTTCTGGCACATGATCCGCGAGATACTCAAGTTCAAAGAGGATGCCCTCAAGTACCTTGAGGACCATGAGAGCAACCCTGACCTGAACCGGCACGAGACTCTGGGGCAGTTCATCCAGACGCATGGATACTCCCAGCTCTTCCAGGAGGCTTACCTGATCCCAATCTGTGCGAGCATATGGTCATGCCCGTCGCAGGGGGTGCTCGGCTTCTCCGCTTTCTTCGTCCTCTCCTTCTGCCGCAACCATCACCTCCTTCAGATCTTCGGTCGGCCCCAATGGCTCACCGTCAAAGGCCGCTCGCATACATATGTAAACAAGGTACTCCAATTCCTATAAATGTATTGCACACTGTAGCTGTCACCTGCAGAAATACAGCGTCTGAACATGTGCATCCACAAAATAGGTAAGGGATGAGCTGGAAAACATGGGTTGTCAGATTAAGACCAGCTGCCAAGTCAAATCAGTTTCAAGCTTTGAAGGAGGTACATGATTCATTTAAATTTGTTTTTAAACCTGAATCCCTGTTCCTCTCCTGCAAATGATGCCATTGCTCACTGATTTCTGGCTGCAGGATACAGAGTCTTGGAGGTCGGTGGCTCGGAGGAGGTGTATGACAAGATCATATTTGGTGCTCATGCACCCGATGTTCTGAGAATGCTAGGGGATGAAGCAACACACGAGGAGTTGAGAATTCTGGGTGCTTTCCAATATGTCCACAGGTATGTAATCTGTGTCTGCTATAAAATTTAATTTATTGTAACTGCCTGGCCTGCTGTTCTGCTCATCTCTGAACTTCTCTGAACTATTAACATTGCAGTGACATATACCTCCATCGCGATGACACTTTGATGCCACAGAACCCGTCGGCGTGGAGCGCCTGGAACTTCTTGGGGACAACAAGCAGCGGCGTCTCTGTTACCTACTGGCTAAATCTCCTCCAGGTAAAGCTCATTATTGTTGGCGATGCATTGAATGACTTAGATCAATACTGTTATCTACACTGAACCCATTCTAATATTTATCACATTTTCGCTTGGAAAATTCAGAACATCGAATCCACCGGCAGGCCGTTCCTGGTGACGCTGAATCCACCTCATGTCCCGGATCATGTCGTGCTCAAATGGAACACCGGCCATCCTGTTCCGTCTGTCGCTGCTGCAAAGGCTTCGTTGGAGCTTCAGCAGATCCAAGGAAACAGGGGAATATGGTTCTGTGGGGCATATCAAGGTAACTCGTTGATTTTCTTTCTTTCAGCATATATTTAAGTTTATTACTACATGTTCTTCAGTTAAGTGGCTTATGTCCTGGGTTACACAGGTTATGGCTTCCATGAAGATGGCCTTAAGGTACTGCCTGTCCACGCAACTTTTTTTTCGTCTTCAGAGAAATGTATATTTGGCATTGATATCTATGTGTTTGATTTATCGCAGGCTGGGAAGTCTGCAGCTCAATGTTTACTTGGGCAGAAGAGCAGCCTTCTTCTGAACCCGAAACAGATGGTCCCGTCGTGGACGGAAACTGGGGCTCGCCTTCTGGTAACAAGGTTTCTCAACCAATATGTCACCATCGGTAACATGACGTGAGTCCGTCCTTGAAACTCCAGATTTAATCCCAGGATTTATATGGTACAAATCCTAACTTGGTTATTTTTGCTTGCCCCCAGCATTCTTGAAGAAGGTGGCACTATGTTCAGTTTTGGTGAAGTCGACAAAAAATGTCTTGTCAAAACTGTCCTGCGAGTTCATGACCCTCTCTTCTACTGGAAGGTTCGGCTACTGTCTCTTCTCGTTTTCTCTTCAGTTCTTGGTGGTTAATTTCCTGAGATTATCTCCTGTGTGAAAACAAAATGTTCTTTCAGGTCGCAACCGAAGCGGATCTTGGTATGGCAGATGCATATATTAATGGTTATTTTTCTTTTGTTGATAAAAGAGAAGGGCTCCTGAATCTTTTCCTGGTAAACAAAATCTGCATTCTACTCGATTAATCGGACAAACCATTTATGTGCATCTTCACTAAGACATTTGGCTTCAGATTCTCATTGCTAACAGAGATGCGCAGAAGAGTAGTAACAGTGCTGCCGGTAAAAGGTACTAAATTTACAATGTTTGAAGTGATCAATCATCCAGTATGTAACTGTATGGTTAATTGGCAGGGGTTGGTGGACGCCCATGCTTTTAACAGCTGGGATTGCATCGGCAAAATATTTCCTCCGCCACATCTCAAGGAAGAATACTGTCACGCAAACTCGCCGAAACATCTCTCAGCACTATGATCTGGTCATTACCAATGCATCTTCCTCCTGCTGTCCTCATCTCTGTCTGGATGTTCTCACTGACAAATCAGAATGCCCATGCAGAGTAATGATTTCTTCTCGATTTTCCTGGATCCATCGATGACTTACTCGTGCGCAGTATTCAAGGTTTGTGAATCATATGATCAGTAGTAGTGTTAACTGCCTAACTGTGCATCCAGCATGCGAATTAAGTGGTGTGAAATCTGTATAGGTGGAAGATGAAAGCTTGGAAGTAGCCCAGCAACGCAAAGTTAACCTCCTAATCAAGAAGGTAATAGTACTGATATAATTATTAAACCTTGATGAATACAGTACATGCATACATGATCTGATAAATATGTAATAATGGTAGGCTAAAGTGGAGCGGAATCATCATGTTCTTGAAATCGGTAGCGGTTGGGGCAGCTTGGCAATGGAAGTGGTGAAGCAAACGGGATGCAAGTACACAGGGATTACACTGTCTGAGGAGCAACTTAAATATGCTCAAATGAAAGTAAAGGAGGCTGGTTTGGAGGTAAATTATGAGTTTATACTACCTTCAGAGTTGAGACACAAGTCTCACTTTTTTTCGACACTGACCGCACTTAAGATTAAGATGTCCTTGGAGAACTTAATCCAATTTAACAAGTGCTCCGCTCTATTGTCTATTTACAACAGCATTGATATGCTTTATTTTTTCAGGATCGTATAACTTTTCTGCTGTGTGACTACCGTCAAATACCAAGCCGGTGTAAGTACGACAGGATCATATCATGGTAAGTAGTAATGCTGCTGTTCTCAATATGAATATATTGAATCGAAGGAAATATTTACCTCTTGTTGACACATGCAGCGAGATGATTGAAGGGGTTGGTCATGAATTCATGGACGATTTCTTTGGCTGTTGTGAGTCTCTATTGGCTCCAGATGGCCTATTTGTCCTCCAGGTTTCAACCAATCAACGCGAATACCACATCAATTCGCACCATCCTTTGCCAGAAATCATTGATCTTGAACCAACCGAAACCTAATATCTGCGTTTCTATGTATGCATGCAGTTCATATCGATTCCGGAAGAACGGTATGAGGAATACAGGAGAAGTTCAGACTTCATAAAGGAATACATCTTTCCAGGGGGTTGCCTTCCTTCCTTGGCCCGGATCACGTCAGCCATGTCCGCCGCGTCCAGGCTCTGGTACGCTGTTTGCATATATGCACCTTTCACTGCGATGAACGTATCGACATACTGAATTTTCTGAACTAGCATGTTTATTGTTACTGAACTTTGGAGACGATAGTGATGCGCACTGTTGTCTGAATGCAGCATCGAGCAGGTTGAGAACATCGGGTACCATTACTACCCGACGCTGATACGCTGGAGGGATAACTTCATGGCCAACAAAGAGTAAGCATCAATGCATCTCATCCATATGTTGAAATGTAAATAAATCCATAAAGCTTATAACACTAAGTGTATATTGCGTTTCTTGATTGCAGTGCCATTTTGGCTCTTGGATTTGACGACAAGTTCATCCGTGTATGGGAGTATTATTTCATATACTGTGCTGCCGGTTTCAAGTCACGGACGCTTGGAACTTACCAGGTAACAGTGTTCTTAGCCATGGAGTAGAATGTGTTTGCATGAATTCGACAATATTTGGTTAATCTAGTTCACAAAATTCACCAAATAACTTTTGAAACTAGTAAATAGTACTGAATACCCAGTTAATACTTGCTAAGGCATGTGCTTATGACGGTTTAATACTTGCAGATTGTGTTTTCTCGACCTGGCAACGACAAGCTGGCCTGCGTCGACAACCCCTACGCAAGCCTTCCGGCAGCCTAGGCAGCTCACTGAACAAGTGCACAACCATTCAAACTCATACCTATACATAGTAGGTAGCATTAATCATCCAGAAACTAAGGTCGAGAAATTGTAATTTCCATAGGAGTGTGTGAAGTGTCGATTATAGTGCTACCACAAGGTGATTCATTGATTGGTTCATGTAAGGCGTGGTTCACCATGGGTGAACATATATACCATCAGACATTTGTCCGCCGGCTTGCTCAAGGTCGTGGTTTTCTTCCCCCTCTCAGCATTTTCCTTGCAAGCCGTCGCCATCTCCCTATCAGCCGTCACTCGTCACCCGCTTCCTGCTTGGCTTTTGTCTCCGAGGAAAATCTGATGATATTTCGCTTGATTTTTATACTTGGGAGAAAATTTGAGCCTTCAGTATAACAAGAACGCCAAGCTACCAAGCCAAACTAGGGCCAGCAAGGTTAGGGTTTTCTCGGCGTACATGCGCTATGATGAGATTTGGTGCCGGCATTTTAGATCGATTAAAGGGTTCAACAGCGGCGACGGCGGTTCTAGGACGTAGATCCTTAGGTCAGGCCGACTTGGTATGGGAGTGGTGACGGTGGCACGTTGACGGCTCGTTTTGGTGGTGGTACTCGTCCTTCGGTGGTGAAGGGACCTTAGTATAATTTCTATTATGTTTAGGGTCCTTTGTACTGCTGGTGACCTTTTATAATAGATTTGTGTCTTCTGAAAAATATTAGTCCACACTCCAGACAAAAAGGAGTTTACCTGCTTTCATTGTAGCAGTCAAATAAATAGAAGGAAGAACCTCGAGAGGATGAAAAAAATAGAGCAAACATGTGAGACTAGTTCTGAGGACTCCTTAGTCATTCGAGACGAATAATGATATATTATTGTTTGAGATGATGCCATGAGTTGGACTATTGGTTCACGTGCATCCTTCCACGTCACATCACAATGGGATCACTTCACGCCATACACCAATACTGAAACTTGGGGTTGTCAAAAAAATGTGGACAAGGGCACTATTTTTTTTTTGAAGGGGACAAGGGCACTATTGTAACAAACACATATTCGGTGATGTGAGTATATCGCTGATATAAGGCCAAATCTATTTTTAGTGTACAAGCTTTTCTAAGTTACTTTCGGTGAAGGAAAATATATAGAACCTCGCCAAAGACTATGATGGTGACTCGAGGAACTAAGCAAAGGTTGTCCCTATTTGCCTAAAACAAGTTGTGCAATGAAGTGTTGAGCATTGATAAGGAGAAACTTTGGCTGACTTTTCGCACATATCAAACATCAAATATGAGCATTTGTGCAGCAGTGCTAGTTGCTAGTCAGGAATATGATAATCATTTTTTAGTTGTTGTTTGACATGACAAAAATATTCTAAAACACCGGGAGAAAGGAAGAACGAGTGTATTTCTCTTATATACTCGGGGAAAGGTAAAAAAAATGTATGCGGACGTGCCAGTGTACAAAGTACACAAAGGAAGGCGGTACGGGATACAAGTATTCATTAATCTCATTGAAGAAATAAAATTACAAGATCCCATAATGAAAAGTGCGCTCCGTGGCATACTAGCGTGGCTAGGCTGACTGTGGCGGTTGTGTGATCTCCTGGTTCCTGGGATTACTCCCACGGATTGCACCGTGGGATACCTCCGATTGAGCTGTGTGGTCATTTTTGTTGTCTCCGCTAGCTTCACGTTCTTCATGCATGATGATGGTGGTATGAGTATGGGGCAGCGGCAGAGCTCGTGTCCTCATTGATACACGCACCACAAGTAGGTGTGGCCTTTGCGGTGGCCACGCCCGCCCCGCCCTCCCCGTCGTGCCTCGTCGATCTTGACGACGTTGGAGTAGTAGTGGTTGGGGTAGCACGGTTCATGCTTGGCTCGGACTTCTCGACAAGTGGCTCTATCGGGGTATGCAAGGGGCTACGCCTCGCGAGAGTAATTGTCGGTGGAGACCGTTGTCGGTGTAAGACCGTCGCGTTGCTCACATCAGCAGGTCGACGCCTTGTTCCGGCCAGACATCGAGTCCGCGGCAGTCGGTGTAGTCAAAGGCATCGTCTCACAAGTTCACAGAGGAGCATTGTTGTTGTTTTCATCGACTCTGGCCGTGACATGGATGGCGTCAACCTAGGCGTCCGTCAGAATATTCACGTGGACACGCAGGCTGGGCCATGTACGCACTCACGTGCAGATCCGGAGTACGTAAGTTGTCGTGCTTTGTTCTTTCTTGCTTTGGACGATTGGGATGGTCTTGTTGCACTGGGATAGCCGTCTCGTGCAGCAAATGAACAACAACCAGGGGTGCCGATTCCAGGGGAGCGGCCCTCTGTGTCCTCGTTTTCTTCGCCATGTGTCCCTCAGGTGTCCGTACGACGCGACAAAGTGGACGCCAGTGGTGTGGTGACGAGCTCCGTGTCATTGTCGTCCACGGCGCCGGCTTTACGAAGTCAATCGTCGGCAGCAGGCGCGTCCATGCAGGCAGGATCCACGTCTTCGTCCTCTATGTCACCGACACAATGAACTAATGAAGCAGGCGAAGGGCGTGACAGCGAACTCCGGGCCTCCGTCTTGAATGGCATCTCTCCGTATCGTCGTCCTTCATGTTGTTGAGCTCCGTGTCGCTCTCGTTGCCGACGCTGGGTTGACAAAGTCGTCGGCGGGCGGCGTCCTTCACGGCGTGACGGCGAACTCCGGGTCTCCGTCTCGAACGGCATCTCTTCAAAGCGACGAAGCATAGGACGGGCTGCGTGATGTTGAGCTTCGTGTACCCATCCTTCATGGTACCGGCTTGACGACATCAACGGTGGGCAGCATCGTGGCGTGCTCTATGTCGTTGTCTTCCGCGGCACCATCGTGATGAAGTGGACACGAGCGGTGCCGTCGACCTCCATGGCGCCGGCTCGACGACATCAGCGGTGGATGGCGGCGTGGTGTGCTCCATGCCGTCGTCTTTCGCGACATCATCATGATGAAGTGGATGCGAGCGACCTTAGTGCCGTCGACCTCCATGGCGCCGGCTTGACAACGTCAACTGTGGGCGGCGCCATGGGGGGCTTCATGTCGTTGTCTTCTACAGCGCCGCAGTGATGAAGGGGGCGCGAGTGGTGACGGAGAGACTTGGTGCCAACGACCTCCATGTCATCGTCCTCCACGGTGCCGGTGGCTCCATTCCGGCGGCAGCCCGATCATGCCAACGGCCTCTTCAAATGTTCAACATGGTTTATGTGGTGCCCCCGCGCGCGTGTGTGTATGCATGAGCGAGCTCGTTGTGTCTGCGTCGGGTGCTCCTCTCTCTCTATCGCTGGTCTACGCGAGTCGTTTTTCCTCTCGGGAGGCGACTAGAAAACCCTAGCCGCCGCCAGCGAGTTTCTTCCACCACGTTCCTCCGGCGGCTCCCCTTCGTCGACGACCGAGGTCGTCGGCGGTGAGGAGGGTCACCGGATCCACGTGTGTATAGTTTTTAAGCTAAAGTAGCTTCATTTTTAGGTTGTTCGTTGTGTTGAATTCGGCGGTGGCGATGACGACACTGAATAAAGATTCATCAGATTCTTCTCCGACAAGGCGATCGGTCCTATGGTTGGGGATGATTTTGGAAACCAGCCTGTTCAAGTAAGGATGGTGTGCCGGCAGCGTCATCCTCGTGCTCGACACGTTTCCTTAGGCTTTGCCATTGCGACAGCATCTACACCAACGTCGGCACGGAGCTTGGGAGATAATCCAGGAGCAGAAGCAGATTGTGGTCTGCATCAACGACATCTGAAAGTCAGAACGTGTGCTCGGTTCGTGGTTGATGGATGGCAGGTGTGATTTCCTCCATCAGCGTCTTAGTCGTGGTGGGGTATCAGATCTGGAGTTCGATGGCGTGTCCGGGGTTTTGCCCCAGTCTGACTTGTTCAACGGCAATGGTTTCACTTCTGGTGAGCCATCTTGAAGGTTCGCAAAGCTGCATATCAGTGATGGAGCCGCGTCGAGCTCGGTGAGGAGGTGACCCGTTAATCTTTCTTCGGTGACTGCTGTGATGGTGATGAAGGCATGTGACGAGCGTTGATGTACAGCTTAGAGATGTTTTGCTATCTTTTTAGTTTTTTCATGTCGGTCCTTACGTGATTTGTATTTTGACCTTTATGATATGAAAGACACGTATTATCATGTAAGAAAAAGCAAGAAACTGGAGGAGTTCGCATATCGGCTTTGCCGGCATTCGGATGCACGTACGATCCGGCTGAGACGTCCATACAGACCATGAACTGCACCAGTACGGCTGCATGCGTTAGTACGCGGGCAAGTTCCCCTATAAAAAGAGTACGTGGGCAAGTTTCCCATGCGGATGTACAAGTTAGTATGTGGAAAAATTATTGGCCTGTGCAGGCCGAGAGACTCTACTCAAATTGGTTGTTCAATCTATTCCTACCTATCCAATGAGTACTTTCCTACTGACCGAAAAAGTTTGTAAGAGTCTTACTTCACCAATGGTTAAATATTTTTGGAGTAGCTCTCTTAACAAGAAGTCATTGCATTGGGTGTCCTCGAAGAAGCTAGCCACACCCAAGTGTAAGGGCGGGATGGGTTTCGGAGACCCACATCTTTTTAATCTTGCTATGTTGGGCAAACACGGGTGGCGCTTCCTCACCAACCCGAATTCCCTTTGTGCAAGAGTTTTGAAGGGCCGCTACTTCCCCGACACTGACTTCATGCATGCTACTATACCCAAGTCGGCGTCGGCCACTTGGAGGGCGATCATGGCAGGGAGGGTAGCCTTTCGATCCGGACTGGTCTCTCGTGTGGACGATGGCTCCTCCATATCGGTCTGGAATGACAAATGGATACCAGGTACAATATATATGTCTCCTATTTTGCGGCCACAGCATACCACCATTGAGCGTGTGTCTGAGCTTATTGATCCATCTAACTGGTCGTGGAGGCAAGAGCTTGTTCGATATACTTTCATTGCTCTTGATGCTGAAGGAATATTAAATATCCCTATTCGGCAAGGAGGAGGAGATGATTTTCGTGCATGGGCATTCGAAAGATCGGGGAACTACACTGTGAAGATGGCGTACCGTGCTCTCGTGACTCAGAAAGAGCGTGTTGCTCTAGAGGAAGGGACGGCTACCGAAACCTCAGAGGATGATACATAGTTGTGGAAATCCCTATGGAAATTGAATGTCATCCCGAAAGTTAGAGTGTTCTGGTGGAGGGTTCTACGTGGAATTCTCCCATATGAGGCCGCTCTCAACTATCGACATATTGCAGAGATTCGTCGATGCAAAGTTTGTCCGGCTATGGACGAAAATCTGGAGCATGCACTCATACATTGTTCACATGCAAAACGCTTCTGGGAAGAAGCGTGTGCTTGGTTTGGTCTCAGATTGCTACATCTTCATCCAGATTCATGGGCGCGAGATATCACATGTGATCCTCGGTTTACAGATGATGACCGCGCCAAGATCACCATGATAATGTGGTCTATATGGTACTCCCGGAACCGGATTAAGCACGGCGAGGAGGGGAGGGATCCTACAGCAAGGATCAGGGCCACTAAGGAAGTGATCGCCCTCCTTCATCTACCACGATGAGACGCGATGATCGAAGACCACCAGATGATGGTGTCGTCAAGATCACTATGGACGGTGCCTTAAACATAGCAGATGGCAGGGGCGGTGCGGGAGGGGTGGCTCGATCCTCTTCGGCGCTCCTGGAAACATGGTGCAAGCCATACTTGGGCATCTCTGATCCCTTGATTATGGAGGGTTTATCACTACGAGATGGAGTTCGTTTTGCTTCTCTTCGAGGATTCTCGCACGTGGTAATGGAAGTTGATTGCTTGGAGATGGTGACGCCCTGGAACACTCGCCATAATTCTCGTTCAATTGTGGCTCCTTTATTGTTAGAGGTAGGAGAGCTATGTAATAATTTTACTTTATTTGTTATTCAGCATGTAAACAGATCAGCTAACCTCAAGCGCATCTTTGTGCAAAGCGTGCATGCACTTTGAATGTGACCGAGAGCTGGCTTGAGGAGACTCCTAGATTTTTGGTGACCAGCCTATTGGCTGATTGTCCCAAAAATGCTTTCATATGAATAAAGCTCTCTGTTTTCCCCATAAAAAAAGATAGATACATACGTTAGTGCATGGATGGCTACGAGCGAAACAAGTTCATGCAAAAAGAAAATTAGTGTGTCCATGTATATGAAGAATCATTTAGCAAGGACTTATCTATCACGTATATGTAAACATGCATGGCTTTTCTTCCCTCCCTTTATTTGTTTATACCATGCACAGATATTAACTTGTATTATTTCGTACAAAATATCATCGAACAGTTATTCATTACAGCGGTGCTTAATAAGAAGTCCAAAGGCTACATTCACGATACTATTATGGTAGGTACACATTGTAATGCGCACACACAATACAATGGACCGATGTATTAATCTTGTGGCACTACGGGAACGAGGAGGAGCTTCTCCTTCCGACGCACCGTCATCCCAAATAATTCGGTCATACTGATGCCACCTTCTATCAACTCTAGTGGTAGCTTCCAGTTGAAGTGGTACATGAGATTCGCTAGCATAATTTCAATGCTCACAGTCGCATAGTTCATGCCTGGGCAAATCCTTCACCCGGCCCCAAAGGGCAAGTATTGGAAGTCATTTCCCTTATAGTCCATATTTGCGGCGCTACCACATTCCATAAACCGCTCAGGCATGAACTCATCTGCATGCTCCCAACTACTAGGGTCCCTTCCAAGAGCCCAACTATTGATGATGACACGTATTCCTGATGGTATCGTGTAGCCCTTTATGTTGCAGTCGGCCATGGAGAGGTGGGGTATGAGGAGTGGCCCAGGCATATGGAGTCGGAGTGTCTCTTTAATGGCTGCCTTTAGGTAGGCCAAACTATCGAGATCGTCTTCGGTAACCATTTCTTTCCCCTTGGTAATAGTGCTCCTCACCTCAGCTTGTAGCTTGTTCATGAGGTGGGGTTTCCGCATGAGCCGGACCATCGCATATTCCAACACTATGAATGATGTATCTGTGCCAGCTTCAAACATGATCTACATACAAATGGATCCATATGTAAGAATCAAATCAACAACATATAAGCTATATCTGTGGATGTGCAATTGTTTTGTTTTTGTTTGTAAGGACGTACTTACCTCTAACTGAGCCTTAATATGGTCTCTCGTGAGTTGGTACTCTTGTTGGATAGAAAGCAACACATCGGTGAAGTCACTGTCTTCGCTGTTGTGTTCTGGCACCAACTTGCTTGCATGCTCATCGATGATATTATTGAGCAGGTTGTCCCACATCTTGTTCACCTTCTGGGCCTTGGCGCAAACCATTCTCTTGATGATGTCCATCTTCACTAACATGGGGAAGTGGTCCTCCAGGTTGAATCCGCCCAGGAGTAATGAGTTGGCCTCGACGAGCTCTCGGAAGAGTTTGTTATGGCCTTGTTCCCTGAAAAGCTTGCCAGACACAGCATGACACACAATGTCATAGGTGAAGGCGTTGAGAAGGTCACTCAGGTCGATGGCGGTGCATTTGGAGGCCGCATCGCAGATCTTGGCCACAACCAATCTCACCTGTGAATTGAAAATGATTAATCTTGGTACAATCCATGATGTGGACAACATGCATCTATGAATGGTGTCCCTTGGCCATAACAACATATATCTATCAATCAAGTAAGTTGTCTATATTTAAGTTGCCAATTTTTTTGAGATTTTCAATCACTTCTTTTACTAGACTTTGGATTCATTTGCATTTAAGAACTATCAATTTTCTAAACATGGTGCCCCTTGGCCATAACAAGACTATGAATAATGATTTGCCCTATTGTTGAGCCTACTTCAACTCTTTTGGGCTCAAATGGCTAGCATGCTCAATGTAAAACAATACTAAGAAGACTAGGCCCGTAAGGATTCCATTTTTCTGGTTGTTTTGGATTTTTTTACGGCGTCTTGGTAAATTGATGCGTGTAATCCTGAATTGTCACATCGATTTGAAGCTGTGTTTGACCACGTTATCATTTTGCATGTTCTATTTTGATGTGGCGAACGCTGCTTTCCTGGGCTTCGATCGTGTGACACGTACGGGGTACGATCGCCACGTTTCAGTTTTTTTACATCTGTCGGTTCAGCTGGTGGTTCCAGATATATCGTGATCTACCCTTCCATCGATCCTCTCGAAGGATCTGGTCAAATCCCATGCGACTCTTTCACCGCCCTCCGCCCGTATAAAATGCCTCCCGGACATGGGCATCTCAAAGACCTCGGTCGCCGTCCAGATCAGGCCCCTACCCCTGCCTTGCTTCATCCTCGTGTTCTCTTCCTGGCGCGCCCTCCCCCATCTCCTCTTCGCCGGGGTTATCAGCGACGGCTTTCGGGGACGCACGCAGAAGCCACGGCGGATCAAGAAGGAGCTCGCCCCCATGCGGGCGATGGGGCGCTGACGGCCTGATGATGGGCAGGGCGAGCGTGAACGCGTCCGGTGGCCGGCTGTGGGGGATCAGGTACGCTGCCCCACACTCATGCTACGTCTCATGTTCTTTTGCTCCCTTGCCACCGCGCTGTTGCCGCTCCGCTGCGGTCGCAGCAGTGCCCGCCGTCTTCCCCGACCTTCGCATGGTTGTGACGTTTTCCCATTACCCGTCTACACTGGGCCACCGGCCTGTGCTACGCTGCTTGCTACTCACATAGCCTTGCAGCTGCAGAGCTGGGTTTCTTCCCTGTCTTGTTCCAGTATTCTAGACTTGAGGCGTTCGTAATTTATTTTCTTATCAATTTGTCTTTTAATTTGTTGAACTGAAGTCTTAAAATTTTGCACCTGAAAACACTTTATGAACAGTTCAGCAAAAGCATTCTAAATTTCTAATTGATGAAAATGAAAACCGATTTACTGTCTCTAAAAGCGATCTTGATTTAGGCTGAAAAGAAATCAATTTAGAGTTATTTATTTGTTGGTAAGTATACTGATGCATGGTGCTATGATGATAGGATAAAAATAAATAACTTTTATATTTCTATGCTTGAGCCCTATTTCAATTTCAGGTGTCCAACCATTAATTTTTCATGAGGAGATGTACCTAATTTCAGGACTACATGTCAGTTATTCAGGTAATATAACTGTCTAAAAGGAGAGGGGCTTGGCTGCTGGCCTCCCATCAGGTTATGGCCCTCCACCGTATCCATCTTATTTTGCCGCTGATTAACATTTTAAAGTTGCATCCCACTGCAATGTGTTCATTTCTACAAAAGTTTGTGGCAGGAGCATAAAAGGGGACAAGATCACCTCACAGTGCCCTCTAACACGAAGATCCCAATGTATCGGAGGGCCTATCCAACCAGAGGAGGTGGCGGCAGAATCAGCACCGGCGACAATCACGGTGGATGTGATGTGCTTGGCGTGGTGGCGGTCCCCGGCAAAGTGGAGGGCCGCCGCCGTGGTGCTAGACTTGGAGCATGCATGTGTCGGTTATAATGTGGCAGCAACCTGGTTATCTTACACGATATTTGAAAGTGTTTTCCATGACCCAACATTGGTGAGTTCAGTTTTACTAATTTATTCTATGTAACTTCTCTGTTCTTATCAAGTTGGAGTTGAGGAAGCAAGCTTCTGGGACATGAGGAAGTAAGCTTTTGGGACATGGTACCATGCACGAATGCCCAAACTGTTAGTACATATCTTGCATCATCATATTAATTAATCTCATTGAGCTTTAATATTCCTTTTATCATACGTATTATCTTGGTGCAAGCAAGCGCAAAATGACTAATGCAAGGTAGCCGTGACATGATTTGCGCTGTAAGATTGATGGACCAGCTATTTTGAGCAACGTTGGAGAAAGGCATCCAAATTCATGGATACTTAGTCCTTCGACTAATGTTCCAAATGATCATGTCAGTTTGTGGGTTTCGAAAGAGGAAGATCATGAAAATTGGCATTATTTGTGCTGCTTCTTTTTCTGAACTATCCCCATCACAATCACTTGAGTGTATTGTTTTTGCAATTTTCAAACCATCCATCATTGACACCTACAGGAATCAATATTAATGTTTTTTTATTTTAAAATTGAATTTTACAATAAATGAACAAAGGAGCAAGGGACCATATAGGCTTCCACGGTTCTCTTAGGAGCACACTGCATTGTTACTTCTGGTTATCTAGACTAATTGATGCAATTTTGCATCGACATGGTATATTACCACCCAAGCTTTGGTTGTATATATTGTAGTTTATTTGTTGGCACAAGTACCCAAGTTGAATTTCATGATGCATACTTGCAATCTTGTTTGGTTGTTGCGAGGAACTTTCGTCTATTTATGTTTTCACTATAGATTTAGAATTTTCATCCACATCCTATTCTTTCTAATGGAAGGTGGATTTTCGTTACATTTTTCCATTTGTGGTTTAGGTAGGCCAGGTGAACTGAAAATAGTTTCACAAGTACACTATATGTGCCTTTACATATTTTTTTTCATTCTACTTAAGGTATGTGGTTTTTTAAGCGTCTCAAATTTCAGTTTGGTTTGATTTAATGATTTATCACTGTCTGAAACACTGGAGTTGTACTACTTGCAGGGGAATTCCAGACATATTTCATCCATTCAGTAAAGGCATATGTTCAAACATCCGTGGCTTCAGAAGTTCAGATTCACTTGAAACTCTGTTAGGTGAGTGTTGACACTTCCGAATAATGTTCATTCTAGCTATGATTGTTTATGTCAGTATACAGTTTGCTCTCACCTTTTCCCCAAAGTGCATGGGTAAGGCAGGCGGGGCACTGCAGCTCGAGCCATGGCCATGGCCGGTGCATGACAGTAATAATCAAATGGTTTGTTGCTTACCTTATGCCGAAGAGGGGTTGCTTCTGTCGTCCTCACCGTCCGTGTCCAGCACCTCGCCCTTGCTTCCTCCATGGACAATGTTGCGCCCTGCCCCGACACGCCCAAATCTGAAGAGAAGAGGTGGAACAAACAGGGCGTCAGTCAGTCAGCCTCTTCGATTCACGCATGGGACTCAGCGGAAATGCTGGCACTGAGGAGGGATTCATCACCTAATTGGTGCTTCGAGCCGTCGATGCCCACCGGCGAGGCAATCTGGTTCTTGGAGGGGCCGACTGCGCATGCACACATTGGGATTGGTCAGGGGCGTGGGCGAGAAGGGGAGGTAGGTGGAGGTGAATGCAGATGCACGTAGGGAGAGGTGCTTACTGAGCGGGGCGATGTGGATGGCGTCAAACTTGGTGTTGGAGAAGTAGACGCAGGTGACGAGGAGGAAGCCAGCGACGAGGCCGATGCCGAAGTTGTACAGCTTGACGGTGCGGCTGAAGGCCTCGAGTGGCGGTGTCGTGGTGGCGCGCGTAGCCCGCCTTGGCACCACTGCTATCCATGGCCGACTGACCTCCTCTCATCTCCTTCCTCTGCCTCTGCTCCTCTCTCCCCCTCCCTCTGCTCTGTTTGACTGTTGGCAAGACACGTGCCGAGGGTGAGCGGAGCAGGTGCGCCACACGTATGTAGCTAGCTAGCTGGGTGAGAGAGTACGTGTCCTCACGCGCTTATTACATCGCCGAAGCATGAATCAGCGGCATTGTAGTAGACATAATGTAAATCACATGTTACCCTTCTCTGTATTGCAACTCAATTCTACTACCAAACCTAAAAAAAAGAACACCCTATAAATTCATATGGCGCGGCGTGTGGCCAGGCATTGCATGTTGTCCACCATCTATGCAATCTTCCCAATATAGTCATCAACGACTACGACTACAATGCTCTGAAGACAATGTATAAGAGCTATTTGGCCGCCCAAGAATGGAGAAGGACCAAGAAAGAAGAGTTATTACAAATACAAAAACAACAAAAGGCAAGCCTTCAACGAGACAAATGAAGACGAATAAGGATACTCAAGAAAGTTTGCCTTCAATTTCAAGATATATCTTGCCAATCCACCGAGAGCCGAGATGTGCATCCACAAACTTAAAACCACCCATCTAGCCAGATGATCAACATCTCAGGTCTAAGAAAAGAACAAAAACTCTAACTAGACGAACCATTTTTTTGTATGCACTATTGCATCACGATCTCTCTGCTATGTACCATCTTTGCCAAAAAAAAGTCTTGGGACCACTTACAAAATATTAAAAAATAAACAAATAACTAATTAGTCCATGTGGCGCGGCGTGCCGCCGCGCACTACCTGCTAGTAGGCACTATAACTATGATATGAAAATCCACACAATTTCCTAGAAAGGAAAAGCAAAAAAGAACTTATTGTAGTAGATTTAGTACATGGAGTAGTATCACTTCTGTCTAACATGAAATAAAAAATAGTAAGACTGCAATAATTTGGAAGAAAGAGAAAAGCCAAAATTGAAGATTTTCACACATATTACAAAGAGTTTGCACTATACCATAATATGTAACAACAAGTACAAATTACCGCAACTCTAATTAATATAATTAAAGTAGAAGTTGATGTTGTACAAATGAGATGACTCATTCATCACATCACTTAGATTGATACTCTCTCTCTCTCTCTCTCTCTCTCTCTCATACAAAAAATGCTTCAAAGCTCCCAAATGGTTCTATATGAAAAATTATAATAGGAGTAGAATTATAAAAGACAGGTGTTTCTGATGTGAAAAAGAACCATAAATTTTGACTTATAAAATTGCACAGAAATTTGCAAATTACACTAGTCCATACATTGGAGGAGTTATTACTAATAACATTAAGTTTGTAGGAGCAATAAGAATTAAACGAAACAGTAAGGTTGGAGTTGAACAATAAAAGAAAATTCCATCTCTTTCACACACATGAGTGAGCATTTGCGCAAACCTCTTTCTAGCGGCGCAGGCGCGTAGTTGTCAAAAAAAAATCCACCGTTGGCAAGTGTTTCAAAATTTCTATATTTCCAGCTATTATTCCTTGTTTTTGAGCTATACAAAACCAATACCATCCTTTCCGGTAAATAAGCCAATACCATCATAAATACAGCTCCCAAGACCTCTCTCTGCAGACTATTCACTTGATCAGGCAGTTCTTCACCCCTCGATCGAAAACTGGCGATTGACGGTGAGTCACCGGCCAATGTTAAATCGGGCTCTACCGACAGCGGTAGCTATGAAGCGTGGGCAAGGACCTATGGCGAACACAGACGAGCAGAGATGTGCGGTCACGCCCGGACACCCGCGGAGGCCAGCAAAGACTGGAGGCGCAGCACGAAGCTCCTTCGGGCGTCCTGGTTCCAGATATGTTGGATCCTCGCCTTGGCTAGCCGATTTCGTCATTGTCCACGATATCTGCTCTGGTCGCCGTCGACCACATCTCTTCAACCATCGCCAACCTTTTAGCTTTCCTCTTACTACCAGCCACATCTAAAGCATGGAATCAACCTATGGTTGGATGGTTAGGAGGACAGTGGTATCCGCAATTCACCAGAGTTCAAGTCCTGGTGCTCGCACTTTCCTGAACTTATTTCACAATTTCCAACGATGTGCGTTTAGTGGGAGGAGACGTTTCCATCGACTACGAGGCGCCTGTGGTTACTTCATCAATCTCAAGATGATATGCCGGCTCAGTCTCTCTAAGGTTCTCATAGGGGTAAGGTATGCGTGTGTGTTCATAGAAATAAGTGTATGTGCGTATATATGAGTGCGTGCGTGTTCTAGAAAAAAGCCACATCTGAAGCATGTGCACCGGCATGGACGCCAAAGGGCACCGGGGAACCACCTTCTCCTGTGATTTGTCCTCCCGTGTAACAGAGAGTTTTGAGTTGATCTGGAGCTTACTATATGATTTAGCAATTAGTGGATGATGAATCAAAGTAGTGATCTAAAATGATACATATAAGTTTACAGATGTAGTATTTGTTATTTGATTGTACGATTCAGATTTGTTGATTATTTTTTTAATGGAAAATTAGTTATGCGATCTAATTGAAATAGTTGAAGTGTTCTGAAAATATGTGTGATATATGAACATAACTATTGGAAAAAATATGGAATTGAAATATATGTATTTTTTGTGAAACAAGCAAGTGGAAATAACGAGTTTCACTATTTTGTGAAATTTGAAATTAAAATAACTGAAATCTCTTTTTTGGAATTAATACCACTTTCGTTGAAATTGATCATTTGAGACAACTGAAACGGGCATTTTGAAGTCATTGGTAGTTTGTAACTATTTAAGTAAGTATTTTGAAGAAATTGAAATCGCTCTTTTAAAATATTGAAATGTAGTTTTGAAATAACTGAAAGAAGCCGTTTGAAATAATAATTGAAATCAATTGTTTGAAATAATATAAATATGTTTTATGAAATAACTACAATCATTTCTTTGAAATATTGAAATGGTGTTTTAAAATAACTAAAACAGTCCTTTCAAAATAGTAACTGAAATCGATCATTTGAAATAATTTAAATAGGTTTTCTAAAATAAATAAAATCATTTTTCAAAAAAATTGAAATGGATCTTTTGAAATAATAATTGAAACCAGTTTTTTTGGAGAAAAACATAAACCCAATATATGAACCGAGTGAAAATAGCTTTTTAAAATGATTGAAATTTAAAATTTGAAATATTTAAATCATTTTTTTGACTTTACATATGTATAGTAATTTAAAGTTTTAAACAATTTATGAACCCAATTTTCTTGTAACTCCTCACTCGAGCTCGACATGGGATGCGGCTTCATAGCTGATATGCAGTTTTGCGGGCTTTCAAAGGCTTATCAAAGACGGAACAATCATCATTAAACGAATTAGACAAGGCAACACCCACGCCATCAAACTCCAGATATGGCACCCCTGCACGACTAAGACGTCGAAGCAGGAAACTATACCTCCAGCGCACGATCCACCATCTTCAAATGTTGTCGATGCATATCACAATCTGCATCCGCTTCCGGGCTATATCTCAAGTTCCGCGTCGGTGTTGGAGCAAATGCCGTCGCAACGCCAAAGCCCGAGGAGGCTGGTCAACCATGAGGATACCACCACCGGCACACCATCCTTGGTTGAAGCTTGAAGGACTGGTTTCCAAATCTATTCCGACCAAACACCTCGACGGGAAAGGAGCTGAAAAATCTTCATTCAGCGTTGCCTTCGTCACCACCGAAGCCAAGACAATGAACGGTCTAAAAAACATAGACACAAAGGGTCTAAAAACAATCTATACGGATGGATCCGGCGACCTCCTCACCATCGACGTCTGAGATTGTCGGTGGAGGAGAGCCGCGTCGGAGAAACTCTCCTGCGGGCTGCCTTTAGAGATCGCTTTCTTTCTTCTAGTGCGGCCTGGCCCCGAAAATACAACAGTTGCAAAAGCTAAGATTGGTGTACAATATATGTATCAGTATAGCCCAGCCATAGAAAACCAAAGACATTCATTGGATAGATGTGTGTGTCGGAGGGCAGGATCTCATGGACAGCAGAAAGACAATCTAAGAAAAAACATAATAACTTAACGCATAAAAAAATTCAGCCAACTGAAAAGATAGCAAACATGCAGATGAAATTGATGCATGTTTACCTACCTCGTGCTCGCGGGCATGGCGGTAGGAGCGGACCTTCTTGTTGGTGAGAAGGTGCGTGGTGGCGATCTTCTTGACCTGCCGCCAGTGCTCGCCGTAGGGGGAGAAGGCGGCGTCCGCGGGGCCGTAGAAGAGGATTTCGGTGACGGCGGAGTAGGGCCGGGACGCGAAGACATGGTCGTGCGTGCGCAGCACGGCCTCCGCGGCGCTCGGCGACGAGACCACGAGCGTGGGGACGGCGCCGAGGTGGAGGAGCATGAGGCCGTCGCGGCCATGCTCGGCGGCAAGGTCGCGGAGGGAGACGTGCGGGAGGGAGCCGACGAGGTGCAGGTGGCCGATGATAGGGAGCCTACTGGGAGGAGAGGGCAGCCTGCCCAGTAGCTCTTCTCTGGCTCTCGCGGTGGCCGCGGCCGTCGACGGCGTTGCGAGGTGGCGCACGAGCAGGAGGAGAAGAAGAGGGCAGACGAGCAGGACAAAGACCAGTCCTAGGGCTGCATGTGGAGACCTCGCTTGCAGCAGCAGCTCATGGAGGGCATGCAAATGCAACGGATGAACCATCACGACCGCGCAGCGCTTCCTACACGAGAGGGTGCTTCACTGACTGTTTCTTCTACGCAGCAGCTCAGCTGGGTTTATAGCTACAAGGCTGGAGATTGCAGCAGGAGCAAGACATCCCTTATAGTCCATACTTATTCAGAAAACTCCAAGTGGTGACACGAACGTACGTCGTACTCTTTCAAGGAAGAGATTAGATTTTTGGCCTTTCGGTAAACGTTCTCTAGCAGCCGAACGGCCGAGCCACGCGCCGATCGCCTAATACGTACGCGCGTCTCGAGTGGGACGACGCATCCAGGTTCATCATTATCTCATCCTGGCCTATCGTTCCGGATGGCATGACCCCATTTCCCGTAAACCCGTAGGCATTCATCTGACTAATATTGGGAGCGGCTAGAGTACAGTCGACTGAAAACAACATTTTGGTCAGTCCACTGACCTCAATCTGTTTCACTCGATCTGTGTACTAGCTTGGCTTCCCTTGGGTGGCAGTGGACCGGCCGGTGCATGCTTCTCTTTTCACCAACTAATAGTAAAGCTGAGTCGCCGAATTCTTTAATCTCATACTGTTTCATAAGAAAGCGGTGCTATGACGTGTTGTACTGCGCGTGTGTAAGATGAGATGAGATGAGCTGAGCCCGAGTGGACAAGACGTGATTAGATTCACCAATGATTGGTGCATGGTATGAGCTGATAATATGTACGTACAAGAAGATTGCTAGTACATGCTTCCAGCCGAGATTGCACCATAATCACCTTCTAGTACATGAGTACGTGCTTGAAATTGTGTTTTTATAATACGTAAAATTAAGTATACAATAGTATAATTTTGTTTTAGTTCAAACTTGAACTAAAACCACGACAATAATTATGGAGCAGAAGGAGTATGACTTACTGGCATTGATATTACCTTTAAAAGAAGAAATAAAATGAAATAAAAACTAAAACAAAATAAAAATAATGATCTTTTCTAAACAATAATGAAATAATTGGATTGGTTTACCCTTTCAAAAAAAGTAATTTAAAGAATAATGTCATAATTTGCACACAATTTACGCATCAGTTACGATTGTTTACAATATTTAAGAATAAGCATACAATACATATTTTTGCAAAATGAATGTTCCCTAAGACGTAATGAATTGGTGCCACTAGTATTACCCATAAAGAAGAAAATAAAATCAAATCAAAAAATGAATTTTTATGTGAAACAATACATTAATGGCATTGGTATTACACCTTATAAAGACGAAAAACTGAAAAAAAATGAAGACAAATAATGACAAAATTTGCACACACTTTACACAGAAAATGCACTTTAAAATATACGTAAGAATAATTATATAATAGTGAAATGTTGGAAAAAAAAGGGTTCAATATGAAGAGTGAATTAGTGGCATTGGTACTACCCTTAGAGATGAAAAAGGAAAATAATAAAACAAATAATGACAAAAATTGCACGCAATTTACACTGAAATTGCACATTTCTATAAATGCAAAAATAAGCATGTAATAGTGGAATGTTATGCAAAGAATTTTTTTTAAACATGAAATAAATATGTGTCATTAGTATTATATGTTTTGGAATGCTTATTTTGGAAGGTATCATTGGTATTACCCTTAAAGAGAAAAGAAAATTGAAACAATCGAAAAATAATGACAAATTTTGCACACAATCTACACGGAAATTGCGCTCTTTTATAATATACAAGAATTAGCATATAGTAGTGAAATTTTCTCCAAAAAATGTTTCTGAACAAGTAATGAATTAGTAACATTGGTATTACCCTTAATGAAGAAAGAGAATGAAATAATAACTCAAGAAAAAACAAAATAATGAAGTTTTTTAAGTAAAAATGAATTAATGGCATTTGTATCACCCTCCAAGAAGAAAGAAAATGCAAAATAAACTCAAAGAAATAATAACCAAATTTGCACACAATTTACACATAAACTGTATCTTTTTATAATATGCAAGAATAGGCATGTAAAAGTGGAACTTTCACGAAAAATAAATTGTAAGATATGAATGAATTATTATCATTGGTATTGCCCTTTAAAATAAGGAAAATAAAAATAATGACAAAAAATGAACACAATTTACACATAAATTCTGTTTTTTCATAATATGCATGAATAAGCATATAAATAATGGATTTTTTTCCAAAACAAAAGTTTCCTAAGAAGAAATGAATTAGTGGCGTTGGTATAACCTTACGGTAGAATCATAATGAAATAAAAACTAAAACAAAATCAAATAATGAAGTTTTCTAGGGAAAAATGAATTAGTGGCATTGGTATTACCCATTAGTTAGAAAGAAATGAAAAGAAACTTAGAAAAAGTTGTCTAAGAATGAATATTTTTTTGAGAACGTCTAAGAAAGAATTTATTAGTGCCATTGGTACACACCTAAGATCTCAAAAATTATTTACACACTAATTATAAATAATTTGCACTTATACATCCATGTTATACTCCATGTTCAAATAACATAACATCAACGATGGACATTAATCATCCCTCACCTCGTCTAAAATAAATTGGATTTTACATCGATGGGGTAATCTCTCTGAACACGCACGAATGCTCACACACACATAAACAAAGGAAAAATGAATGAAAAACAATAAAGACGACACATAGAAGAGACATAGAAAACACATTCGGACTTCTACTTGACATGATAGAGAAAATTCATAAAATTTTCTTTTAATTTAAACTAAAATGAGCTTGTTAGATTGATATCAATTAGTACTCTCCACTAACACGCCCAATTAATGCCATCGGCCCCAAGTCACTCGTGTTGCACGCACTGGCTGCATGCTACATGCAGGCGGTGGTATATGTGTGTGTGCACGACTTGAAAAAACAAAATCGACTGACCTTAAATGGTTTTCAGGCGAGTAAAATATAGCTAAAGCGAAAATATAAAAACAGTAGCTGGTGAGTTACCCCTGCATTTTTGAAGTCCTCCCATACATACATGTTGAAACCGCTTTCCTTCTCATAGTCGCAACGGTCCAAACAAAGTCCGCAAACCGCATCATGCGCACACGAATAAATAAATAAATAAATGGGTAACTTACTAAAAACACACATACATAAAAAGTGAATAAAGAAATTGAATCAGAAAAGCATAACTAAAAAGGGAAGGATTTCAAAATGTCTCGATTTTAGCATGTATTTGCGGCAGCTTTACAACTGAGTGAACCCATAACCTACTAAACAGATGCTAAACCACATTCATTTACAAAACCATAAAATTGCTAGTGCTGCCCCTAATTAATCCACTAAGGGCATGTGCCACCAAAATCTCCAAGAAGAACAGTCATCTACTAAGCCAGCTCCTGTGCACATAAAAAAGGCGTCAAAAAACATAAATTTGTGCTAGTGAGAGACATACATATTTAGCTAATGATTTTAGGGAGAAACTTGCATGATTCCGAAAAACGTCGACGCTGGTGAGCAAAAAAAATGTGCACTGGGTTGCAGAGATAAAAACACCATATTATAATACAACAATGCCAGTGATGCATCCAGTTCAAGATATACTGATTCAAAACAAAAATCGTATTGAACATGCTACTGATTCATAGGGTTTCAGCAAAAAGAAACTTCGTTTGGGTTCCAGAAAAACATGCTACTGCTAGATCAATATTCATTCTCTTTGATTCCAGAAAAAAGAGAGATTTGAACATGCTACTGATTAATAGGGTTTCAGCCAAAAAATCTGACAAACAAATAAACATGCCCACTCCTAGTGATAGATTCAGTAACAGTCTTTATTGTTTATAGAGAAAACATTTCAAAAACAATGCTACTGATTAAAATTGGGTTCAATCAAAAATCTGAAAAAAAATAAACATGCCCACTCCCTAGTGATAGATTCAGTAATTATCTGTCTTGTTTCCAGTGATTAATAGGGTTTTAGCAAAATCTAAAATAAACAAAACAAGAGACTGAGCCACTCCATTCCACACAAAAAGAAAATCCTCAACCATGCTACCAATTTCACAAACATGCTACTGATTTCAGTAATAATCATCAACCATCCACAAACAAGTTTGGAGGAAAAATCATACAAAAACGAGGACACACTACATAGCACTACTTGAATAGAAAAAGTGGAGCGATTCTGAGAACGCGATAGAGCGGACGAGCTCGTTTGCTCCCGCTACGTGTGTCAATAGAACAAGCAAGCAGCGATACATGCACTAAATGCGGGCGTAGAAAATAGAAAACGATGCGTAGCTTCAAACAGTTCAATACGGTGACGCCTCAGTTTGTCATGATGATGCTGCCACGGCACAAGGTGCATATGTTCTGTTGGTAAGGAATCCGGCCCACGCCTACTGTATGATCTGCACTACTGTGCATCCCTGAAAGTAGATTGTAGTTAGAATTACAAACCATTTAGTTGTCATGTTTCATGAGATTAATAGCTATTGCGAATTGTACAGGGTTCATTGATCCCATTTCTGATAATTTGTAATTGTATCCCTACAGTTTAACAAGACCGTCCCTTGGACTGATTAGTTGGGAGGACAACCACAAGAAGATATGCTGCTGAAAAATCAACATGGAGTTCGAGTCAGCTCGATGTGCTGCAGTAATCTCAGCTGATCTATCTTGGGCCTCTCAATGGCGTTGCGCTCTGCAATATATGATATCCTAATTCTATTGATATGTTCTGATATCTACTTCCTATAACCTGTGTTGAAGTCTTAATATGCTTCAGTCATGGCCTTTAGTTTTGAAGTCATTTCATTAATGGAGATATAGCCTTCAGAACTTATGCTAGAGAAGAGTTAAATACACTTTCAAAGCGTGATATTTGGTGGCGTGCTAGTAAGGGATGAGATGGCCGAAACATTTGAGTGGGTGTTCAATAAATTTATCAGCATGATGTGGGATTATTCTGTTCTCCGTTTTAAAGGTGATTTGAACAAAATGGATTTTCAGGGCAAGCTTCAGTTACATATGTTGCAAAATGGATTTGTTCAGATGGATTTGAACAAATAATTTTTCAGGTGCAGATGTTCCTCAATATTACTGAATCTTCTAGTGGCAAGGTGATTTGAACAAATTGATTTTTAGGGAAAGCTTCAGTTGATTTTCCTGTGCCCCATTTTCAAAAGACACTTCTTCTTCGGTACAACCCCCCCTGAACACATCAACGGTCAAGATCTGTCCATACCCCTTCATAATAAAGGGTAGGATGGTCTATCTAGAAAATACAACAAGAGATCTATCACGTTTTTGAGTCCATCTTGGGTCAGCCCATTAGTGAGTATGTACGGTAGCACTGATCAAAAATCCAAAAAATTAATGAGCCTATTAGGCTTCGAACACAGGAGCTCTAGGGGTTGTGCAATTGCTGATATCCACCTGAACCATCTTAGTTAGGTGATACTTATGGAGCGCCGTACTTTATCACCTAGAATGGATGAATTGTAGGTGCTTTTAGTTAGAAATACAGTACCAAATCAAAATTGGTATTGTACAACCTGGCCGGACATCCTATCTAAAGCGTTTTTTGTAGCTTAAAAAAACTAATGTGTTTTTCATCTTTTGGTATATTTTTCGAAAACATGAATACTTTTAAAGATACAAAAAAATGAAAATTTGAACTTATTTTGGAAAAGCGATTTTTCTTCAAATTTCTGATTCTCTTTTATGAAAAACGCTTTGATTTTGTCAATAATTTCAAATTCTATGAACAGTTTTTCAGAATTGTCAACATTCTTCGGAAACTGCAGACTTTTTTTGAAAAGACGAATAATTTATCAAATTTGTGAACATTTTGTCGAAGACATGAACAATTTTTAAATTTCTGAACATTTAAAAATGCAAACTGTTTTAAAAATTGGCGAGCATTATTCTAAAACACAAAAAAAATTCAAATTTGCAAATGTTTTTTATAATATACTAACATTTTCTGAAAACATTTCTCATTTTCTCGGGCCAAAGCATTTTTTGGTTGAAATTATTTTTGTTTTTCTTCTCTTTTTGGTAATCCATTTTTCTACTTTTGAACTTTATTATTCTTTGTGAAACTTGTTCAAAAATTTGAAAATTTGTTTGGCATAACATAAAATGTTCTTGTTTTCAAATATTGTTTAAAATTCTAAAAACTATTCTGGAATTATATAAAATGTTCCAATTTTCGAATTTTTTGTTCACAAAATTTAAGGAATGTATGCGTTTCGTAAAAGTTGATGATTTTTTTTTAAAAAGTACGTGGTTTGCAATATTTGTTCAAAATTTTCATCAATTTTTCATAGTTTGTTAACAATTTTGGGAAAAAGTGTTCAAGTTAGTAAAATTTTCATACACACTTTGAAATTCCAAAACTGTTGACAAATTTCAAGAAATTTTTAGGAAAAAATAAAATGTTTGTGTTGAGTGATAATGACGGGAATTATAAATACACTCATCTAACTGGTCTATTTTAGGCTATGGATAAATATGAGGCATCCATAGCCCCTCATAGGCATCCATGCCAGGTTTGAACAATTTCCTACACCGTATGCAAGTTGCGACATATCCAGCCTTTTTTCTGCATTTTCTTACCGAGAAAAGTCTAGAAAAAATACAAAACTTGTCGGAAACAAAAACAACTTGTCATGGTTCCTTGAATTTGTCATACGAGGCCATGAAAAAAAATTAGGGCCATTTCAAAGATGTTGAAAAACAATGTGCTCTCTGACATACCCTTCCGGCCAACCTGAACACCCTCCGTTGAACATGGTATTTTCGTGGGCATCCTTGAAATTACCATAACTTTTGCCATTAGGTGGACATGCCCGTGGTAGGCATCCATGTCGGGTTTGAGCTACTTTCGACACCGTATGCAAGTTGCGACACATCTAGCCATTTATCGACCTTTTTGACAGAGAAAACTTTAGAAATGCAAAACTTGTCAAAAACCCAAGCAACTTGGATTGGTGTCTTGAATTGGTCATACAAACCCACTGAAAAAATATTGGGGGCATGGATGCCTACCATGGGCATGCCACCTGCTGGCAAATGTAGGGGTCATTTCAAGAATGTCCAAAAAAACACCATGTTCAAAGTAGCGTGTCCGAGTAGTCATCCACGCCAGGTTTGAAGGAAAAATGTATTTAAATCATAATTTATATAGATACTTAAAACTGTCATTTTAAGTTTCTAACATAACTAACAAATACAAAATCATAGAATTGAAAACAACAAATGTTTTTTATGCATTTAATAAATATTTAAACATAAAAGAATTAAAATCATAATTTAAAATAGTTACTTAAAACTTTTATTTCGGTATTTCAATTTTTTGAATAGGTTTCAAAAAATAGTAAAGTTTAAAAAGGAGAAAAGACAAATTTTAAAAAAATATAGAAAAAACGAAAAAAAAATATAAAAGTAAAAAGAAAATCTTAGGCCTTGCCCAACTAAGCAACGGCATCAGTCCTCTTGGACGACTATTGGAATTTGTTTAGAATTTAAATCTTATTTTCAAAAATTGTTCACAAACTGGAAAAATGTTCAGGCAAATTTAGAACACTTTTTTGATATCATTTATTTAGTCTCATTTCTGAGAAATATTTAGAAATTAATTTTTTTCCATGCTCTCAGAAAATGTTTGTTTTCACAATTTGTTTGCGCTTTTCAAAAAATTATTCGCATTTTGACATTCTGAGAAAAATTAAAGACACAACATTTTTTGAAATTACCTTACAATTTTCGAAAATGTAAATATTTTTCAATTTATGAACAAAATTTGGAAATAACAAAGCTTTTCAAATTCTGAACAACATTTTGAAAGCGCGGGCATTTTTTTTGAAAAAGAAAGAAGAAACATAACAGGAAAAGGAAAATAAATAAATAAATAAAAAGAAACCATGGAAAAAAGACCAGTTCACAAATTTTTTCTAAAATCTTTTTAAAATTTCCAGCCCATCCATTACTTAATGTGTTTAGCTTTAGATTGCTCACGAAAGGTATCCTATCGCAGTGGTTCTGGACGCACTTAATATTTTAAGTGATCGTGGGTTCGATTCCCAACTCGTGTGATCCTTGTTCGCTATTTTTGACTGCTTGCCATCCCAAATGGGCCGGCACAAGTAAGCTGCCCTGCGTATACGTTTCTACAAAAGTAGATCCAGATTCTGAAAAGTCCATACTACCCTTTATACATATTGCGAGGGGGTTGTACCGAAGCGGGACTCTTCAAAAGAATCTCTTTTGAAAAATGCGTGGCAAGTGGTTCCCGTGTACAGGAGGATTGTGATGACAGTAATTCAGCGTGACTACGTGATGCAGGTGGCAACACAATCCTGTTGTGCTCAGTGAGCGGTAATGCACCCCGTTTGATTTTCAAACTGCTTGGGAGGGCTCCCCACCAAAGCCTGTACTTAATCAGGAGCTGCGTCCTTGTGCGCAGCCTAGTTCCATTCTGCCATAGTTTGTGCGTAAGCGGAGTTGGCTGCCCCTGTTTCGCATCCTCCGCCTCAACGCTGGCATTGGTTGGAAAGAATCAGCTAAGAAAATGAGATGTGGAAACAAATCAGAAATTTGTCCTAATATCTGCTTACATTGTGTTTGAGGTACTTGTAAAAACGCTCGCCTGTGTTCTGCCCCTGTCGTGCTAAGTAGGTGACAACGTTCCTGCCGCAGTCTGGGCACAGAGAAATTGGTAGGACGGGAAAATTGGACCTTGGTTCACGTTCGCCATCTGTTGCAGCTAGGGTTTCTTGCCCGGTTTCAAGGGATCGACTTGGGATTAACGTAAGGCGGGGTGGACGGGGTTAAGGGTGTGTTTGATTTGGGAATGAAGTGGAATGGAATGTCATGGTTACGTTCTATAAGACGGGTCGGTTTTATCCTTGTGTTTGGCATGGAAAATTCTGAGGAACGGAATGGTCACACTTTAGTGTTTGGTTTGAGAGATGGAATGGAGTGCAATTGTTCATCTCACCACTTAGTATGCTTGTGATTATGTACAATGTATTGAACTTTGGCATCAAACACAAACTGAATGCAAACGGACACTTGATTACACTGATTCAGAGAACAAAGGCACAACGTGCAGGCAAAGAATCGTGTGTCTGAGACACTGCAGTACATCAGTTACTGAACTAACCTTCTGATTATGTCAGTTTACTAACTGAATTACAACGTGGAGGTGTACAAAAACTGTTATGCTTAACAGATTCCAGTCAAACAAAAAAAAACGCTGATTTCAGTCAAAAATTGCCCAACAACATCGCAAGAGCGGTGCAGAGAAACCTGACCGGCGGCCCTGAACCTCTCCAGCACGTCCTCGCTTTTCCCCTTGAAGAAGAGCTCTATCGCCACGGCCCCGACGCGTCACAGGTCACCGTCACCCGCGCGGATCTGAGCTCCTTCGTGCCGACCCACAGCCAGGGCGCAGCTTCACCTCCAGTGCTGAGTACATGACCACGATTTGCCGCCCGCCGCCAGATCGATAATCCTTGCTCGAGGGGCAGGAATGTGCCGGCGACGCAGGTCGAAGAAAGAGGGTTGGCGGCTGTTGTACGAAGGTTGCGATCTGTGATGGGTGGGCCAAGCCAACTCGACTTCCATCCATCACGGCTGGACCATAAGTTCTAGGACTTTTTCTAGTTCCAACTAAAAAGTCCCTAATCCCTAAAAAATTCCTCACTGTTTGTTTCTAGGGATTAAAAAATCCCTAGTCACCTCCCTAGAGGTTATTAAATGACCATGTTACCCCTAGAATACAGAAAAATAACAACCAAACAACATCATGGGGCGGCAGGACAATGGGTGCAGGGAGGGGCATTGTTGGAGAAGTCCCCCAAAAGACTCTCCTTGAGAGTCTTCTTCATTTAGGGCGTGTTCGGATCTCCTCCCGCTCCACGCTTCACCAAATTCTGGAGCGGAGCGAAGCCGAACGAAATATGCCCGAGAAGCTGGCTTCGAGAAGTAGCTATCGATTGTAGTGTAAAAATCTGGAGCGAGGAAGACCCAGCTCCACAGAAACCAGAATCTGGAGTTCCCCTATATTACAGCTGAAATGCCACCGCCAAAGAAAACGTTCGGTGAGCGACGCAAAAGAAAACGATTCAGCCCTCGATAGCCACGCATCGCTTGGAATATCTCCCCTCGACAACCGTAGTGGGCTTGTTCCAGCCGGCCCAATATGGTCCTAGACAGCCCAACAACTACTCCCAGCCCAAAATCGCGATGGGAAGCTGATTTAGTTGCCGAACGGAACGAGATCGCTGTGTGGAGTGAGAAGCCGAGAAGAGAAGCTGGATTTGGGAAGTTTTGTGAAGTTGGAGGAGATCCGAACAGGCCCTTAGTCCCAAAAACCAACTTTTAGTCCCTAGTAATCCCTCCTGTTTAAAAAAATTCTAAGAGACTTTTTCTAATCCCTACACCAAAAAGTCCCTATAAACAAACAGCTCCTCAATCCATCACTGATGGATGGACGCCCGTTGGCCCCACCCGTCAACCATTGACCCTCCAGTCGGTACTACGCATTAAATAAGACACCGTATACGACCGCAGGTACTGCAGGCATCCCATATCCCAACGCGAACCAACTCCTATTGATTCCGTGATCAGGCGAGCTCGTCCACGCCTGTGAATATTCGATGAATGGAGCCTCTTTCTTCTGATGCGTATGTGGCTATAACCAAAGTAAAAAATGAGGATAGTGGACATACCCATGCAAGATTTTAGCAAGCCATAGATTAATCTGGGGGATATCAAAGTCAATATAAAAAGGAGGTTACTTGCTTTCAATGCCTGGCAAGCTGTGATGAAGCACAAACTCAGCGAGACGTTGATTCGTGCATGTAGATGGCCCAATCTTTCACGATGATTTTTGATAAGCAGTTTGTATCATACTCCCTTCCTTGAAACAAAATCAACCTCGGTTTTGAGCTAACTTTCAAAGCCACCTCCTTATCTACAACTTGCGTGTTTATATTAATTCCACTTTCCACCGTCGGTTTCAACATGTGCTTCCTTCCATCATGAATGCATGTATAAGTGTTGGATTTTCCTGCAAGCACTACATCATGATCAAATTGCCACGGCCTTCCCAATAGTAACGGGCATGCATCCATTGGCACAACGTCATAGTCCACCTTGTCAATGTAAGAACCAACCACAAAAGTTACACGTAACTTATGTGTGATCTTTAATATTCTGGAGTTATATAGCCGGCCCACATGATGCGGCTGGGGGTGCTGCCACATGGAAAAACACAAAGCTTGCACAAGATCCTTGCTAATGGAATTCGTGAAGCTGCCACCGTCAATTATCATCTTACGTGCACGGCCCTTTGATGATGCACTATGTTTGAAAAACACTCCATCGTTGGCCCTTAGCATCACCATACCCTTGCACCTTCTCCACCAAGAGATTTAGCCCCTCCATCGGTGCATCAACTTCCTTTTTTTAATTTCCTCTTCTCTTCTTTTCCGCAAACAACATTTCCAATCTGTCATGAACACATCTACTATCATAGGAATAAAACAAATTTGTTGGCCCTTCCGTGGTAGAGAGTAATTATTTTTCTTAGAATTTCGAACAACAATGGGCACGACACCATGGGCACAGGGAAAACGTGAAAAAATTCCGCACAACAATATTTCCCGAAAGTAAAAATTTGCAAAGTCTATGCGCAATTTTGATTTCACTTTTGAACCACTTAAGTGTGTATGGTCTTTCAAGAGGCGCAATATTCAGTTCCACCATCTCAATGCTCATCATGTTGAATGCAGTACTCTCATCCAACGTCAAATTGGCACACCGTTCCTTTACGATGCAATGAGTGTGAAAAAGAACGACCTCGCCAATGCCTTTCTCGTCCATCAATACGTTCTTGGCTTAGGCTGTTGTGTTAGAATATATATAACCGTATTGTTTTGTATAGTTATACGGTTGTATATGTGTAGTCCTTGTATAGGTGTGCATATATTGTATGATACGAACTCTGCCTTGTAACCTATATATATAGATCAATACAAGGCACCACAACGTGTGGTTTCCCCAAATCTTACATGGTATAGAGCCTAAAAACCTAACCCTAGCCTGTGCCGCCCTCCTCCTCCTTCCGCTGCCGCCGAAACCACCACCTCTCTCGCCGCCGCGCCCACACCGCCGCCTCCATGTCGCAACCCGACGCTGACGCGACGAACCAGGTGCTGGCCGCCGCCAAGGAGCGCCAGGACGCCGAGGCCGCCGAAGCCGCCAAGGCAAAGCTGCCTCTCGCGACCGCCGCTGATGGATCCGGGACGAGCGCGGGGTCTTTCTCCTTGACCTCGTTGCACGCCCAAGCCGTCGGTCTCCACTCCATCAAAGGCCACGTTCCCGTCGAGCTCGCGCTTGACACCGGCGTTCACCGGCAGTGGCGCACGTTCTTCCGTGCCGCTTGTCGCAAGTACGCCCTCCTGGATCACCTCGACTTCGATGCTCCCGATGCGCCGAACCCGGAGTGGTCTCTCCTCGACGCCACCGTCGTCTCCTGGCTCTATGGGTCTGTCTCGCTCAGTATCCTCGACGCCGTCATGACGCCTGGCGACGATCCCCTCGCCGTCGATCTCTGGAACAGCATCAACGGTCTCTTCAACGACCACAAGACCAATCGCCAACTCCACCTTACGGCCGAGCTCGGCGATGTCAAGATGGGAGAGATGAGTATGGCCGACTATCTCCAGAAGGTCAAATCCCTCTCCGACGGGCTTGCGGATCTTGGCGCCCCCGTTGACGATGCCGAGATGGTGGTCCACTGCCTCAACGGCCTCTCCGAGCAATACGAGTCCGCCGCCGATCTCATCTCCCTCATGCCCGGGATGACCTTTGCGCAGTGCCGCTCGTTGCTTGCGCTCCAAGACATGAAGCGCAAAAACCACCGTGCCCGCAACTCAGACACGACCCTCTTCACCAACAACGGCAACCCTGGCAACACCGGCAACCCTGGCAAGGCTCCTGGAAAAGGAAAGAAGAAGAAGAAGGCCGCCGCTGGAGTCACCAAGGAGACCCCGGCGCCCGCGACCCCGCAGCCTGCCACTCCTTCCTGGCCCTCACCGCAACATCCCTGAACGGCGCCATCCAGATGTGGCCCTATGGCCAAGGGGGGCTGCTCGGTCGCGCGCCGCCCGGCTATGGCGCTGCTCCCGGCTACGCGCCCCGGCACACCCCGTCGCCGCATGCGTTCTACGCCCAGAACAAGTACGGCGTTGCTCCCTACGACTACAACTACGCCCCTGGACAGCTCTCCTACGGCCTCCCCGGCACTGCTCCAGCATCACCGGCCTCATCTTCGGCTTCATGGGACCAGGCCGCGCTCATGCATCAGTTCCAAACCATGGGGCTGCAAGCACCCTCCAGGGAGTGGGTGATGGACACCGGCGCCTCCTCCCACTTTGCGTCCGATCCCGGTATGCTCACCTCTGTGTCCCCCCCCCCTCCTCTTCTCGTCGTGCTGTTGTTGTCGGTAACGGTTCCACTCTTCCAATCACCGGTACCGGGCATGCACGCCTTCCTATTTCTACTACCTCTCGCCCTCTTTACCTTCGTAATGTCTTAGTAGTTCCTAACATAGTTAAAAATCTTTTGTCTGTTCGTCAGTTCACCATTGATAATCGTGTATCCGTCGAATTTGACCCTCTTGGTTTTTCTGTGAAGGATCTTCTATCCAGGACCGAGATTCTCAGATGCAATAGCTTCGGAGCTCTCTACTCCATCCGCCCTTCCTCTACCAGCCAGCCACACGCCTTCCTTGTCGTCGATGCAGCACTCTGGCACCGTCGGCTTGGGCATCCTGGGCGGCCCATCATGGAGTCATTAGCTCGTTCTTTGGTTATTCCTAGGGAAAAGAATAAAAGTAGCTTGTGTCATGCTTGTCAGTTAGGTCGTCATGTTCGTCTTCCTTTTTCTTCCACCAATCGTGTAACCACTACTCCGTTTCAAATAATTCACTGTGATTTGTGGACCTCTCCTGTTGAGAGTATTTCTGGCTTCACGTATTATCTCGTCTATCTCGATGATTTTACTCAGTATGCATGGGTGTACCCTCTACGGGCTAAGTCCGAAGCTTTCTCGCACTTGTCGTCCCTTCATGCTTTAGCGATCACCCAGTTTAGTGCACGCTTGCAGGCTATTCAGTGTGATAATGGTCGTGAGTTCGATAATTCACTCCTCCATTCCTTTGCCCAGCACCATGGAATTGCACTCCGCTTTTCATGTCCATACACTTCGCAACAGAATGGTAAAGCCGAACGCATTATTCGTACTCTTAATGACATTACTCGTACACTACTTATCCAAGCCAGTATGCCACCTCGTTTCTGGGTTGAAGCTCTTCACACCGCCGTTATGTTGCATAATCGGCTGCCTTCAAAGGCAATCTCGGATCGTATTCCCTTTCGTGCCTTACTTGGCGTAGATCCTGCATATGCTGGTCTTAGGGTTTTCGGATGTCTATGTTACCCCAACACCACAGCCGTCGCTCCGCACAAACTTGCGCCTCGCTCCGTGCCGTGCGTGTTTCTAGGGTACCCATCACGGCATCATGGCTATCGTTGCCTTGATCGTTCCACCCAAAAGATCATCATCTCTCGTCATGTAGTGTTCGATGAGTCAACCTTTCCATTCGCCTCCCCTCCATCTTCGTCAACTCCTACTCCTTCCCTGCGCACTTATGATTTTTTGCAGGGTGCTGAGCAGCCAGGTTCGTTGATGCCATTCACTCGGACGCGACTCCATCGTCGCCGCCACGATCGCCGTCGCCGCCGCCACGGTCCCCTCCACGGTCGCCGCCACCGAATTCGCCTCGGTCGCCGCCATCGACCTCGCCCCGGTCGCCTGGGGCCCGGGCTACTGCCGAACGCCCTGCTGGGAGCTCCGAGGGCGACCCTGCTGGGAGTGCTTCTCCCCCTACAGCCGCGTCACCTCCGGCAACGCCGCCGCCAGCTCCTGTTGCGGTGGATCCACCCTGGACCCGCCGTCCACGGGCCCCTCCACCGCCACCATCTCACGCCATGGCAACTCGTGCTAAACGGGGCATTGTGCAGCCGAAAAAGATATTTGATCTTCATGTTGAGGGTTTATCTCCCATACCGAAGACTTATCGTGGTGCTCTCAAGGATCCAAATTGGCATTCCGCTATGGTTGAGGAGTATGACGCTCTTCTCTCCAACAACACTTGGGACCTCGTCGACCCCCCTCGCAATGCTAACATTGTTACCGGTAAGTGGATCTACCGTCACAAGATGAAGTCTGATGGTTCTTTGGATCGCTACAAGGCTCGTTGGGTGCTTCGTGGATTTACACAGCGCGAAGGTATCGATTTCGATGAAACTTTCAGCCCGGTCGTCAAGCCAGCTACTATTCGAACGGTGCTCTCTCTTGCTCTCTCTAGTGACTGGTCCATCCATCAGCTTGATGTCAAGAATGCTTTCCTCAATGGCACTCTCAGCGAGACTATTTATGCTCGTCAACCTTCTGGGTTCACTGATCCTCGTTTTCCTGATAAGGTTTGTCCTCTCAACAAATCACTCTATGGTTTGAAACAGGCGCCTCGTGCATGGTTTCAGCGGTTTGCTTCGTTCATTGCATCGGTTGGTTTCATTGGCTCCAAGTCCGACAGCTCGTTGTTCGTTTATCGGCGTGGTGCTGACATGGCCTATCTCCTGCTCTATGTGGATGACATTATCCTGACTGCATCGTCCTCGACATTGTTGCACAGTTTGATTGCCTCTCTTCGTACCGAATTCAGTATGACGGATATGGGTGATCTTCATTATTTTTGGGCATCTCCGTCACACGCAGCAAGGACAGTCTGTTCCTCTCACAGGAGAAGTATGCATTGGATCTTCTTGATCAAGCTGGCATGTTGCAGTGCAAACCCATCGCTACTCCCGTTGATACTACCTCCAAACTTTCAGCCAAGTCCAGTGATCCAGTTGCAGATCCCACCGAGTATCATAGTATTGCAGGCGGTCTTCAGTACCTCACGTTCACTCGGCCGGACATCTCTTATGCAGTGCAGCAGATTTGTCTTCATATGCATGATCCTCGGGCTAATCATTTGCTACTTGTGAAGCGTGTGCTTCGCTATATCCGCGGCACCACCGGCCATGGCCTCACTTTGTTTCGGCGCAGCTCCAACAAATTGCTGGCCTATTCTGACGCTGATTGGGCAGGTTGCCCTGACACTCGTCGGTCTACCTCAGGTTATTGTGTTTTCCTTGGCACTAACCTGGTGTCGTGGTCTGCTAAGCGGCAGCACACGGTCTCTCGCTCCAGCGCCGAGGCCGAATACAGGGCAGTTGCAAATGTCGTGGCTGAAACATGTTGGTTACAGCAGCTTCTTCAGGAGCTTCATCGACCGGTGACTGGTGCCACTGTGGTGTTCTGTGACAATGTGAGCTCTGTTTACATGACACAAAATCCCGCTCATCATCAGCGCACCAAGCATGTGGAGATCGATTTACACTTTGTGCGCGACCGTGTCACCACAGGCGAGGTCCGGGTTCTTCACGTTCCGAGTTCTTCTCAATTTGCGGACATCTTCACCAAAGGATTGCCATCTCCTCTTTTTTTGGATTTTCGGGACAGTCTTAACATTCGTCGACGCCCGTTTACGACTGAGGGAGGGTGTTAGAATATATATAACCGTATTGTTTTGTATAGTTATATGGTTGTATATGTGTAGTCCTTGTATAGGTGTCCGTATATTGTATGATACGAACTCTGCCTTGTAACCTATATATATAGATCAATACAAGGCACCACAACGTGTGGTTTCCCCAAATCTTACATGTTGATCGTGTCCCTTGACAAGCTCATTCAAACTGCGCAATATTTTATCTCTTGGTTTAACTAGGCATGTATGGATGCATACGACTTCTTGCCTTAGTTTCGTCTGCTTTGTAATTTTGACCCTCCTGCGTACTGTGCCTCCATCGCTAGTGAGGCTAAAACCAGGTCCACATAAGTCACCTCTTTTTGCCATCTCCGCCTTATTGCAATATACTTAAACTTTCATAGTTCTTCCCGCATCCTCGAATAAGCTTTCCTTGTTTGACTCGGTTAGTCTAACTTTAGAGTGTAGTTCATTCATTTTACTCCGTATGTGGTTCATAGTGGAGTGTCTCCAAAGACTTATATTTAGGAACGGAGGGAGTAGATACTTACTAGGAGCAAACTAACCTTTCTTCCTTACACCATCGCCATTCATGCTTATTCGTGCGGGTGAGAGCAGCAGGCCGGCCATGCGTGGTGCCCCCGTGCAGCCCTGGATCGCTGCCCTTCTTACCTTATATGGATCCACTGGTATTAGCTTCGATCAGGCGCTCGGCGTTGAAGCGATATCCATTGGCAAGCAGGCGAACATGCGTCAGTGCGCGTAAGACAATAGGCTTTGGGGGGAACAGGCACAACCCTCTAGGGGTGGCCTATCACATATATATATAATGAGGTGGTATACAACGTTACAATATACACATGTAAATACAGTCTAACACCCTCCCTCAATCTTAGCCACTTTCTAATGAATCTAGAAGGGTAAGATTGCGTCTGCAAGTCTCAAACTGTGGCAAAGGCAATGGCTTGGTGAAGATGTCAGCAAGTTGATCCTTGGAAGAAATAAACTTGATCTGTAGTTGCTTCTGAGAGACACGTTCACGCACAAAGTGATAGTCAACTTCAATGTGTTTCGTTCGGGCATGGAATACCGGATTTGCAGAAAGGTATGTAGCACCGATGTTATCACACCAAAGAACAGGAGGCTGTGATTGGGGTATACTTAACTCCTGAAGCAAGGACTGTACCCAGATAATCTCTGATGTGGCATTGGCCACAGCCTTATACTCAGCCTCAGTACTGCTACGCGAGACAGTAGCCTGTTTCCGAGCACTCCAAGCAATCAGGTTAGAGCCAAAGAAGACATCATAACCCCCCGTGGATCGCCTGTCATCCGGATTGCCAGCCCAGTCTGCATCAGAATATGCTGAAAGACAACCAGAGTCAGACGGCCGAATATGCAAACCATGAGCCACCGTGAAACGAATATAGCGCAAAATCCGCTTAACAGCAGACCAATGAGTGTCACGGGGTGACTGCAGATACCGGCAGACTCGGTTAACAGCATAGGAAATGTCTGGTCGCGTGATCGTCAAGTACTGGAGCCCACCAACAATACTCCGGTACTCGGTCGCATCAGAAGAAGAAAGAAGCACACCATCAACAGCATTGAGCTTATCAGTGGTAGACATGGGTGTAGTCGTCGGTTTGCACTTAAACATCCCAGCTCGCTGCAACAAATCCAGAGAGTACTTCTTCTGCGTCATAACAAGGCCAGCAGCACGAGAAGTAACCTCCACACCAAGAAAGTAATGAAGCTTCCCAAGGTCCTTGACCGCAAAATCAGCACCAAGTGAGCGAACAAGCGCAGTAGCAGCCGACTGAGAGGAGCTGACCAAAATGATATCATCTACATAGACCAACAAGTACATAGTAACCTCAGGCCTTTGAAGAAGAAACAATGAGGAGTCAGCAGTTGATGATGCAAAACCATGAGCACGAAGAACCATTGCAAGACGAGCATGCCAAGCACGAGGAGCCTGCTTCAGACCATAAATTGCCTTGGACAGACGACAGAGATGATCAGGGCGATCCAGATCAGAGAAACCCGGAGGCTGGCGCATGTAAACCTCCTCCGCCAAGACACCATGAAGAAAAGCATTTTGAACATCAAGCTGACGAAGAAACCAACCTCGAGTAACAGCCAGAGAGAGAAGAAGTCTGATGGTAGTAGGCTTGACCACTGGACTGAAGGTGTCTTCATAGTCAAGTCCAAAACGCTGTCGAAAACCACGAGCAACCAGACGAGCCTTATAGCGCTCAATGGACCCATCAGAATGCCTCTTCACTTTGAAAACCCATTTGGAATCAATGACATTTACCCGTGATTGTGGAGGAACAAGAGTCCATGTCTGATTGCGAAGAAGCGCTTGATACTCCTGCTCCATGGCCTCTCTCCAATGAGGAATGCGCATAGCAGCTTGATACGTGCGTGGCTCAGAGGATGGATCTGCGAGAGCAGCAGACATGCACGCCGCTAACCAAGCAACTGTGCCATCGTGACGTTGCTTAGGCTGAAAAATGCCACTCCGACTGCGCGTATGTGGACGTAGAGCAGCAGCAGGAGCCGGCGGAGGCGAAGGTGACGGAGACGTGACGGTCGCCGGAGATGCAGGAATCACCTCAGGCGAGCTCGGGACAAACGACTCCGGGCTGCATGGCGAAGACTGGTCCGACGACAGGGGCTCAGAGGCCATGGGCGAACCGAGGGTGGGCGAGGCCAGCTCCGGTGACACCGACCCAGACGGCCTTGGCGAGGCGAGAGCAGGCGAGGCCGGCCCTGGTGAGAAGGGCCCAGACACCCTGGGCGAGGCAGGGGCGGGCGAGGCCAGGCCTGGTGATGACTGCCCCGACGCCCTGGGCGAGACGGAGACCGAGGAGGCCGGCCCAGTCGGCGGGGTTGTAGGGCGCAACGATGGCGGAGGCAGCCCAGAAGCCAGAGGCGACCGGGCCAGGACGTCGATCGGCCGTGCATGAGCACGGAAACCGAGGCCATGCAGGGGCGCCATGTGCTCCTCATGCACAACAGAAGGTGCCGAGGATGAAGGTGATGGCGACAAAGAGGAAGATGGCGCTTCCAGAATCTCCAAACGAGCCCCACGACCAGTGCCTGCACCATGGTTAGGCAACAATAGAGGAGAATATGCAACATCATCAAATTGGTCAGAAGCAACAGAGGATGAATGCATGACAGGTGGCTCGGTAGTGGACGCAGGGAGTTTGGCAAAGGGAAAAACATGCTCATCAAACACAACATCCCGAGAGATGTAGACACGATTAGTGGGAACATGAAGACATTTGTATCCTTTATGAAGAGAGCTATAACCAAGAAAAACACACTTCTTGGAACGAAACTCGAGCTTACGCTTGTTATATGGACGAAGATGGGGCCAGCAAGCACACCCAAACACCTTGAGAAAGGTGTAGTCCGGTTGTTCATTAAGGAGAACTTCAATGGGAGTCTTCATATTCAAAACACGAGTGGGAGTACGATTGATGAGAAAACATGCAGTGGTGAAAGCATCACTCCAAAAACGAAACGGAACAGATACATGGGCCAAAAGAGTCAGACCAGCTTCAACAATGTGACGATGCTTACGTTCTACTGAACCATTCTGCTGATGTGTATGTGGACATGCTAAACGGTGAGTGATCCCAAGCGACTGAAAGAAGGAGTTGAGGTTGCGATACTCGCCACCCCAGTCCGACTGAACATGAACAATTTTGTGCTTGAGAAGGCGTTCAACATGTTTTTGGAACTGAACAAAAATGTCAAACACATCAGATTTACGTTTGATAAGATAAAGCCAGGTGAAGCGGCTGTAAGCATCAACAAAACTGATATAGTAATTATGACCACTAACTGAAGTCTGAGCAGGACCCCATACATCTGAAAACACAAGTTCTAAAGGATGTTTCACCTCACGACTGGACTCCGAAAAAGGAAGTTGATGACTCTTCCCCTGCTGACAAGCATCACACACTGCTACATCTTTATTACTAGACACACTAGGAAGCTCATGACGACGCAAAACATGCCGGACAATAGGTGTGGCCGGGTGACCAAGACGAGCATGCCACTGTGACGGAGATACCCGAACTCCACTGAAGACGCGAGCGACGCCAGGATGCTCCAGACGATAGAGACCTTGGCAGAGCCGCCCACTAAGAAGAATGTCCCTCGTGCCCCGATCCTTAATAAAAATATCAAAAGGATGAAATTCACAAAGCACATTATTATCACGAGTGAGTTTAGGAACTGAAAGAAGATTACGTGTCACAGATGGAACTCGAAGAACATTGCGAAGTTGAAGACTCCTATTGGCATGTCTAGTGAGAAGTGATGCTTGACCAATATGAGAGATGTGCATACCTGCTCCATTGGCGGTGTGGATCTTGTCGGAGCCATGGTAGGGTTCACGAATGTGAAGCTTCCCCATCTCACTGGTCAGGTGCTCTGTCGCCCCAGAGTCCATGTACCAGTGGGGATCAATGGAGTAGGACTGAGTGTGTCCCTGTGGCTTCTGCGGCGGCGGACGATCAGCCATGGCGACCTGACGAGCAAAGTTGCGTGTATCCTTCCCGTCATTGCCAAGACCGAGAAAACCCCGCTGGAAGCGCTTGTGACACTTCGAGGCCCAGTGCCCATCGCGACCACAAAGCTGGCACACACGTGGATCGCCAACCCCTGGTAGCGTCGCAGTAGGAGGAGGGGCCGAGGCGGGTGGTGGTGACTGCCCCGAAGGATCCCTGGATGAAGCAGAGGAGCGACTACCCTTGGTGGCGGCGTTTGCCGAGAGGGCACCGTTGCCCCTGGATCAGCGCGTCTCGACTCGTTGCTCAGTAAGCAGGAGGCGTGAAAAGACCTCGTGTGCTGGCATGGGCGTGGAGTTGCCCCTCTCATTGATGATCTCGACTAGGGCGTCATACTCCTCATCAAGACCATTGACAATAAACGAGTTGAACTCGGAGTCGGTGAGGGGCTGTCCAATGGAGGCCAGCGTGTCGGCGAGACTCTTGACTTTGTTGTAGAACTTAGTGGCGGTGGAGTCAAGCTTCTGACACTCCCCAAGTTGGCGACGGAGTCCAGATACATGAGCCTGCGACTATGCCGCAAACGAGCGCTCAAGAATAGTCCGTGCCTCGTGGGACGTCTTGGCGAAGACAACAAGCCCAGCAACGGCCGGAGAGAGCGACCCCTGGATGGAGGAGAGGTTCGCCTGATCCTGCCCTGTCCAGACACGGTGAGCCGGATTATAGACCGGACCATGCACGCTGTCAACCAGCGCAGGAGGGCAAGGGAGAGAGCCGTCGACATAGCCAAGCAGGTAGTGACTCCCAAGAAGCGGAAGAACCTGCGCGCGCCAGAAGATGTAATTGTCCGACGACAACTTGATGGTGATGAGATGGCCGAAGTGAAACGGCGGCGGCGGCTGCGATCCCATCGAGGAGACTGGCTGAGGTGAGAACACCGTGGAGACAGTCGGAGGGGCAACCGGCGCGGTGACAGAGGGCGCGATGGCCGCGGTTGACGCCGCGAAGCCTGCCAGCGCGACGTCCTCCGCCACCAGCGGCGCAGTAGCCGAGGGCACGACAGCCGCAGTTGACGGGGCGGCGGTGGTGTGGGCCACAAGCGCCTGCCCGGGCGAAATAGCAGCCGGCGGGAGCGCGAAGAGGGAGCCGACGCTCCGTGTCCCGATCGGCGCCTGAAGGGAGGCGGCATCCAGCGGCCTCGAGAGAAGTGCCGCGAGGGAGGCCGGCAGAAAACCGGTGGCGGTGGAGCCGGACGCAGCGGCGGACGTCATAGCAGTCGGGCGACGACGGCGGCGGGCGCGGCGGCGGTTTAGGGTTTTTAGGCGGAAGCGGACGTAACCTAGCGTGATACCATGTAAGACAATAGCCTTTGGGGGGAACCGGCACAACCCTCTAGAGATGGCCTATCACATATATATATATATATAATGAGGTGGTATACAACGTTACAATATACACATGTAAATACAGTCTAACAGTGCGGTTGTGCGAGTGCTACAAGGACTTGAGATCAGATGACCGGAGAACGAAGACGTGGACTTCACGGCCACTCGGCGTCGGCGCATCGCAAGTCCACCTGCGACTCCCGATCGCGGCCAGTCCTCGACAGCGCCTTAAGCGCCACTTGGAGCAAGCGGCGCCCACGCAGGCGCCTTCATGGGCCGGCCCACAATAAGATCGCTCCCTCGCTTTGTTTCCTTTTAGCTTCTGTTCGTTCGCTCGATCAACTCAGCTTGTTTTTTTTCTTTGTTGTTTTGTTGGTTCAGGAAAAAAAACGGCCTCCGGTTCTTGAATTCAGAAAGGTACAGAAATTTGTAAAAAATTCATTGATTCAGAAAAGTGAAAAATTTAAAAACAGTTCATCGAATAGGAAAAAATGTCATCGAATTTAAAAAGTTCATCGAATTTAAAAATATTTCATCGAATTTGAAAAAATAGTTCATGAAGTTTGAAAAAAGTTCATCGGATTTGAAAAAAACAGTTCACCAAAATTCAAAAAAGTTCATTGAAATTCAAAAAAGTTCATCGAAATTCAAAAACGTTCATCGAATAAAAGTTCACCGAATTTGAAAAAAGTTCATCAAAGTTGAAAAAAGTTAATTGAATTTTATAAAAAGTTCATCAATTTTAAAAATTAGAAAGTTCACGAAAAAAGTCCATTGAATTTTAAAAAACGTCCATTGAAATTCAAAAAAGTTCATCGAAATTGAAAAAAGTTCATCAAATAAAAGTTCACCGAATTTGAAAAAGTTCATCAAAGTTGAAAAAAGTTAATTGAACTTTAAAAAAGTTCATCGAGTTTACGAATTAGAAAGTTCATGAAAAAAGTTCGTTGAATTTTAAAAACATTCATCGAGGATTTTGAATAAAAACTTCACTGTTTTTTTAATCATGCATTTTGGAAAAAGAATAAGAAAAAGAAAATGGGGAAATAAAAAATAAAAGAAAATGAAAAGTAGATACAATAAAAGAAAAAAGGATCTCATGAATCAAAGCAAGGTAGTTGCGAAGTTGGCTAGCGCAGCTAAGCTAAAAGGTAGAGCATGCGATTTCGGGTGTCACCGGCGGCAGTTTTTTTGCAGTTCTGAAACAGAATAATATGGATAAATGGGCCGGCCCATCGCTTAGGGAGGGGTATGTGCCCGTTTGCGGAAACACCTAATTCGGGCGCTTAAGGCGCCGAATAGGGTTTGGCGTCGGCCGGGGCTAACCTGAATCAGGATCGGAAAGAGATGTCGTGTAATCGTGGGCTATATGTGACGTGCCTAGACTACCAGCCCTGACCCATGGGCTACCTACCTACGTACCAGGTTTTGGGGGCCCCGGGGCGGCTGTCCCCTGCCTACCTCACGACCGGCCCGAGAGCTCCTATAGGACGCGCTTTGCGTCAAAATGTCGTCACCACGCACAGGGGCGCAGCCTGACTGGGCCGGCCCATCGCGCTGTACCGATGGTGAGAAAAGAAAGCAAAAAGGGGAAGGAAGATGCGATGGAAACTCAGAACTCAAGCCTGCGACCTACAGGTTCGAAGCGCATGCTCCCAGCCACTCCACCTGACTAGCATTGCTTGTAGCAAACAAACGCGCACTTTTAATAACTTAGCACAACCGTACAACTAGAATTACACACTGTAGTGAACATCTTAAAACAAATTGTAGATTTTTTTCTGAAAGTGTATCAAGCGGCTCTCTTTGGGTGTCGTCGCTATTTATTTTGTGTAATTTTTCTATGTGAAAATTGCACTTGCGTCGAGGTCCGTCGTGTTTGATGGGTCGCAAGCTGGTTACATCTACTTCAGCGGGAGGTTTCTCATGTGTTGAGGGATTATCCTTTGGTCGTTGTTACCGCAGCTACTTCTCACGTAATTGGGAGTATTTTCTATCGGTGGAAATTGGAGGTTGTTGCATCGTAAAAGATCGAGACAAATCATCGGCACGTCCGAGGTCATGCCTTCATCAAGCTAGGACACAAAAGTATGAGCCGAAGAAATATAAAAAAGAGCCCGGCGAGGATAAATATACAAAGAAACCGAGTAAATGTGCCAGACTAATTCCACCATGATTGACAATGTGAGGACTCCTTAGTCACTGAAGATGAATAGTGATTTATCCTTGCTCTCCATGATGCCATGAGTTGGACTATTGATTCAGGTGCAACCTTCCCCAACACATCACAATGAGAGCACCTCACATCATACACCAGTAGAATCACTGGTTCTTGAGGTTGAGAGATTTTGGGTTGTCAAAACAATGTCGTTAAGGGCACTATTGAAACAAACACACGTTGTAGGTTAGTGCTCGATCATGTGAGGCATATCCCTGATATACGGCCGAAGCTATTGTTAGTGGCCAAGCTTGATGATATCAGACATGTCAATTACTTTGGTGATGGAAAGTAGAGTGTCAGAAAATACTATTTGACTGTGACTCGAGGAACTAAGCAAGGTTGTCTCTATTTGATAAAAAAACTGTGCAATGTAGTGTTGAACATTTCCAAGAAGAACACTTCCGTAGACTTTTGGCACATATCAGACATCGAATATGAGCTTTTATGCAGTAATGTCAATTACCAGTCAGAAATATGGTACTCAATTTAATTCAGTGTTTTCTTTAATTACATATTACACTTGTGCTTAACAAGAGTTCCAAAAAGCCACATTCATGATACTATTAAGGTAGGTAATCAATCTGTTGCGCACACACAATACAATGGACCAATGTATTAATCTTGTGGCACTACGGGAACAAGGAGGAGCTTCTCCTTCCGGTGCACTGTCGTCCCAAATACTTCAGTCATATCGATGCCACCTTCCATCAACTCTACAGGTAGCTTCCAGTTGAAATGGTACATTAGATTCGCTAGCATGATTTCAATGCTCGCAATCGCAAAGTTGATACCTGGGCAAATCCTTCGCCCGGCGCCAAATGGCAAGTAAAGGAAGTCATTTCCCTTATAGTCCATAGCCGCGGCGCTCCCGCATTCCATAAATCGCTCAGGCATGAACTCATCTGCGTGCTCCCAACGGCTAGGGTCCCTTGCAAGTGCCCAACTATTGACAATGACACGTATTCCTGATGGTATCATGTAGCCCTTTATGTTGCAGTCAGCCATGGAGAGGTGGGGAATGAGGAGCGGCCCAGGCATATGGAGCCGGAGTGTCTCTTTGATGACCGCCTTTAGGTAGGCCAAACTATTGATATCATCTTCAGTAACCATTTCTTTGCCCTTGGGTATAGTGCTCCTCACCTCAACTTGTAGCTTGTTCATGAGGTGGGGGTTTTGCATGAGCTTGACCATCGCATATTCTAACACTATGAATGTTGTATCAGTGCCAGCTTGGAACATGATCTACATATACATAAGATCCATATGTAAGAATCAAATCAACAACATATATATAAGCTATATATGTTAATTTGTAGTTGTTATTTTTGCTTGTGAGGTGATAATACATACCTCTAACTGAGCCTTAATATGATCTCCCGTGAGTTTGTACTCTTGTTGGATAGAAAGCAAAACATCAGTGAAGTCGTTGTCCTCACTATTATGTTCTGCCACTGACTTGCTTGCATGCTCATCGATGATATTATTGAGCAGGTTGTCCCACATCTTGTTCACCTGCTGGGCCTTTGCGCAAACCATCCTCTTGATAATGTCCAGCTTCACCAACATGGGGAAGCAGTCCTCTAGGTTGAATCCACCCAAGAGCAATGAGTTGGCCTCGACGAGTTCTCGAAAGAGTTTGTTATGACCTTGTTCCCTAAAAAGCTTGCCTGACACAGCATGACACACAATGTCATTGGTGAAGGCGTTGAGAAGGTCACTCATGTCGATGGCGGTACATTTGGAGGCCGCATCGCGGATCTTGGCCACAACCAATCTCACCTGTGCATTAACAATAATGAATTTTGGCACAACTAATGATGTGGATAGCGTGCATTCATGCATGGTGCAATATATCTAGCAATCAAGTAAGTTGTCTATATTTAAGTTGCCTATTTTTTAAGATTTTAGTCACCTTACTAGCCTTCAGATTAATTTTCGTTTAAGAACTATCATTTTTTTTCTAAACATGGTGTCCCTTGGCCATAAAAGGACTATGAACAATGAGTTTCCATAATGGTGAGCCTACTTCAATTCTTGGGCTCAAATGATTCATGCACAAAAAAAACAATAGGCACTATAACATGAAAAACCAACATAATTACCTACAAAAAAGCCACACAAAAGCTTATTGTAGTAGATTTAATACATGGAGTAGTATCACTTCGGTATAACATGAAACAAAAGTAATGATACTACAATATTTTGGAAGAAGAAAAATGCCAGAATTCAAGCTTTGATCACATATTACACAAGGCTTGCACTATAACATACCCCCTCTGATTCTAACTATAAGCATTTTTAAAGATTTCAGTACGGACTACATACAGATGTATATAGACATATTTTAGAGTGTATATTCACTCATTTTGCTCTATATGTAGTCTATATTGAAGTTCTTATATTTTGGAATGGAGGGAGTAATATGTAATAAAAAAGTACAAATTAGCAGAACTCTCATTAAAATAATTAAAGTAGAAACTGAATCTATATAACCGAGATGACTCAAGCATCGCATCACTTAGATTAAAACTCTTACTCTCTCTCCAATAAAAAATGCTTAAAAGCCCTCAAATACTTAATTAATCTATGTGACGGGTTGGAGCCCATCATCACAATATGCCAAAAAAAAATCAAAACATTCTAATTGAACAAGAAACCAACTGAGATGAGGAACATGAGTTGTCTAAGACTTAGCCAAACCCATGGAGAAAATATACTCTATGCATAAAAGAATAATATCAATCTTGAAGGAAAAGATCGAATATTCCACGTCTTCTTACCCCGCTTAAAAGAAATCCTCGTGATTGGTCATGTAAACCAACAACCAATTAATAATTAGGAACATATTCCCATGAGTTCAGAAAATTTAAAAAAAACTAGTCAAAAAATAGATAAATACATAAATGAAACTCAAGAAGGAATGATTGAATAATAGATGGATATTTTTTTGTAGCAGGCCATAATTCAGCTATGCAAGAAAATAAACTAAGAGGTAGTGTTACTCCCAAAGTGTACAAAAAGATTTAGAAAGCAAGATGATAAATATATAGCAACACTAATACACAAATATTTGTAAAGAACCAAAAAATGGCTAAATAATGATTCTATACAAAAAAGTACAGTGGGAGTAAAGTTACAAAAAAAATATGCGTTCATGATGTGAAAAAGAACCAGAAATTTTGAGTTACAATTGCACTGTTCCATACTTTACAAGAGTACAAACATCAATGAGAATTAAATGAAATAATAAGGTTTGAGACGAACCATAAAAAGATAATCCCTCTCTTTCACACAGGAGCGAGCATGTGCATGTGCGCATGTGCGCAAACCTATTTCTAGACGCGCCGGCACGTAGCTGTAAAAAAATCTGCCGTCTTCATCTGCTTCAAGATTTGTGTATTTGCCAGCTATTATTCCTCGTTTTCAGCTATACAAAACCAACACAATCCTATATACAGCTAGTGGACCCCACGACGTACTCCCTCCATTCTTAAACATAAAACATTTTAGAGATTTAACTATGGATTACATACGGACCTATACAGACATATTTTAGAGTGTAGATTCACTCACTTTGCTTCGTATGTAGTTCATATTGAAATCTTTAAAATGTCTTATATTTAGAAACGGAGGAAGTATGCAGTAAATTTGCATGAAGGGATCATGTGCACAACACCTTTTTAAGCCGAATATTCACTTGATCCACGAGTGCTTCGCCTCTTGATCCAAAACCAACAGTTGGTGGCGCGTCGCCTCTTGATCCAAAACCAACAGTTGGCGGTGCGCTGAATCCGACTCTTCCGCCGGCAGTAGCTCTGCTGTGTGCGCAAGGACCCTCAGCGAACAGCAACGAGCGGATGTGTTACGATGCCTAGACACCCACGACGGCCAGCAGCGACTAGCGGCACGGTAGGGAGCCCTACGGGCGTCCCGCTGACGGATCTGGTTGCATCTTGGCTTCTCTCACCGTATTAGGTCACACTAGTAGAAAACGGAGCTTTAAAATCGGTTTGTAAGGGCCTTTAGTGCCGGTTATGGAACCGGCACTAAAGCCCCCCCCCCCCCTCTTTAGTACCGATTCGGCACGAACCGGCGCTAAAGTGCCACCACGTGGCGTGAGCTCGCGCCCTAGTACGGGGGACCTTTAGTACCAGTTGGTGTTACCAACCGGTACTAAAGGTTTTTTTTTTTGAAAATTTTGGAATTTTTTTTTGATTTTTTTTCAATTTTGATTTTTTCTGAATTATTTGATGATTTAGTCTCTAATCACCTCTCTTAACTGCTCAAGTGTGGATCACTCATTCCAAATCCACTCAAGTGTGGATCACTCATTCCAAATCATCTAACTTCCCGACCGGTCACCCATCCCTCTCACTACTCCAGCGCGAGCACGCTTAACTTTCAGGTTCTATTCTCTTTCGTTTCCGAGTCTGCACTTGTTGTTTTTCTGTCAGTAGTAAGATGTCAATCCACTCAAGTGTGGATCACTCTTAACTGCTCAAGTGTGGATCACTCATTCCAAAAACCACTCAAGTGTGGATCACTCATTCCAAATCATCTAACTTTCCGACCGGTCACCCATCCCTCTCACTACTCCAGCGCGAGCACGCTTAACTTTCAGGTTCTATTCTCTTTCGTTTCCGAGTCTGCACTTGTTGTTTTCCTGACAGTAGTAAGATGTCAATCCACTCAAGTGTGGATCACTCTTAACTGCTCAAGTGTGGATCACTCATTCCAAATCCACTCAAGTGTGGATCACTCATTCCAAATCATCTAACTTCCCGACCGGTCACCCATCCCTCTCACTACTCCAGCGCGAGCACGCTTAACTTTCAGGTTCTATTCTCTTTCGTTTCCGAGTCTGCACTTGTTGTTTTCCTGACAGTAGTAAGATGTCAATCCTATTAACCCTCAGGAGTTTAGCTTGAGCATAAAGTCACACATTTCACCGTTTGAGTTTGAAACTATTATTCTAAAAAAACAGTAATTATTTAGTAACGCTAATATTTCTTGAATAAGTTTGACCATAGTTTGACCAAAATTCAAAAAATTGAAATAATTATTTAGTAACACTAATATTCTTGAATAATTATGTAGTAACATTAATACTTCTTGAATAAGTAGTTTGACCAGATTTAACCAATTTTTTTTAGAAAAACTGAAATTTGACCATATCTTTTTTTCCTTTTGGAATTTGAGGATTCTAAAAAATTCCAAACAGGCCGTAGGCGGTCTCCATCAGATGCGGATTTTCGTGCTGAATTGTTTGATATATTATACGTTTTTTTCCGACATCGTATGCAAAAGATATAGCCGTTTTACATTTTTCCTACACTTTTTGCAAAACATGTCCAAATTTAAGTTTTCAAATTTTCCTAACTAGTAGATATAGTAATATAACTACCTCTCGAAGGATTTTATTTTTTGAAGTTTTTATCATTTTCTTTTGATTTTTTCAAAACTGAAATGGTGATACACCAGGGGGGGTAGAGTTTGAAAATTGGCCCATTTAGTACCGGTTCGTGCCACGAACCGGTACTAAAGGCTTGTCCCCTTTATTACCGGTTCGTGGCACGAACCGGTACTATAGGTTAGACCTTTAGTACCGGTTGGTAACACAAACCGGTACTAAAGGGGCTCGTGGGGACCCGGCCTGACGCCAGCCTGCCACTACCCCTTTAGTACCGGTTCGTGGCACGAACCGGTACTAAAGGCTCAACACGAACCGGTACTATTGATCGCAGCCACGAACCGGCACTATTGATCACATTAGTGCCGGTTTTTTTACAAACCGGCACTAATGTGCTTCACATTTGACCCTTTTTCTACTAGTGTCATCATCGACCACATATTCTACGGTCGCCATCGACCACATCTCCTCGACCATTGCCGGCCTTTTGGCTCTCAACTTCCCACCAGCCACATCTGAAGTGCGGGTACCGCCATGGACACCGAAGGGCGCCGGAGAGCCCACCTTTTCCTACAATTTATCTCCTAGGTAACAGATTTTTTAGTTTATTTGGAGATTGCTATATGATTTGGAACTTAGTGGACGAACTAATTGAAATACTGTTATTTGATTGCAAAACTGAATTTGTGAGATATGCATGCCATGGAATCGTGATATGGAATTGTGCACGTCCTCTCTGAAAATAGTATTGTATGATTTAGATTTGTTGGTTATTATTTTATGGAAAATTAGTTCTGCGTTGTAACTGAAATAGTTAAAGTGTTCTTGAAATATGTGTGATATATGAACATAGCTGTAGTGAAATATATGAAATCACTTTTCTGTATTGTGTGAATCTAATATCTGAAATAGTGTTACAGAAAGTGAAATGGTGTTATAGAAAGTAAAGTCATGGTGGATTTATGGAAGTGGAATGCCTATTTTGTGTTTATTCAGATATCAATTGAGTAAAAGTTGATGGAATTCTTTTTTTGTATTTCTGTCAATGGAATTGGTCCATCCTTGTCAAACTGTTTTTTGAAAAAAATGTGGAACTGATTATTTCAAAAGTGTGAAACTGATTATTTAAAAATATGGAATTGAAATAGATGTAATTTTGTGAAAAAAAACAAGTGGAAATAATCAGTTTCATTATTTTGTGAAGTATGAAACTAGAATAATTGAAATCTAGTTTTTGGAATTAATATCGTTTTCATTTTCATTGATCTTTTGAGCTAATTGAAACTGATCTTTTGAAATAATTGAAATGGACCTTCTGAAAATCATTGGTATTTTGTAACTATTTAAATTAGCATTTTGAACAAATTGATATCGCTCTTTTGAAATAACTGAAATGGGTGTTTAGTTTAAATTGAAATGGCGTTTTGAAATAACTAAAACGGGCCTTTTGAAATAATAATTGCAGTCAATCGTTTGAAATAATTGAAATCGGTCTTACAAAATAATTCAAATCATTATTTTAAAAAGTTGAAATTGGTCTTTTGAAATAACATTTGTAGGCAATTTTGTACAAAAATGGAAACTGCATGTTTGAACTGAGTGAAAATAGTTTTGTAAAACGAGTGAAATTTAATATTTGAAACAACTAAAAACTTTTTTTTGGAATTTTACATATATATTGTAATTAAAGTAATACCTTTGAATTATAGTAAATTAACTGATGTAAATATATTATTAAGCAGCTAAATAATCTACCTCCTAACAAGAAAAAACCCTTGCTTTTTTTTTGAGGTGAAGAAACACGGGAACCCCTTGCAAGGGATGACTGTCGGCAGGATCAGAACGTTCTGGGCCTGTGATTGGGCTCGGTCCTAGATACTATATGGACGCTTCAAAAGCTGAATGTGATGGGACCGTAGTGGGGCCTGGCGCTGAAATACAAACGTTGCAAAAGCCATACAGAACCTAGCTGGCAGAATCCTATTTGTGTGAACCGCACCAATACATACCGATAACGCTCCGACTCAGATGGCAACTCTAGTTTTTTTTTTCCTTTTTTTGAATTTCTTTTTCTTTTTTCAGATGACAACTTCAGTTATAAAAAACATTAGGGCCGGAATTGTTCGTATCACATGTGTGGCATCTATCCTTTATGAAGAGAGATGATAAGGATAGCGCTAGAGAAACCATTTTCGCAGAGCCCCCATGACACAGTCATCGGATAGATTGTAATTAAAATTTCTTCTCCATGCTTGTCGGAGGACCGGATCTCATGGACAGCAGAAAAACAACAATCTATCTAAGAAACAAAATAATCGACTGAACGCATAAAGAAAATTCAGGCAACTGAAAAGATAGCAAACATGCAGAAGAAATTGATGCATGGTTACCCACCTCGTGCTCGCGGACATGGCGGTAGGAGCGGACCTTCTTGATGGTGAGGAGGTGCGTGGTGGCGATCTTCTTGACCTGCCGCCAGTGCTCGCCGTAGGGGGAGAAGGCGGCGTCCGTGGGGCCGTAGAAGAGGATTTCGGTGACGGCGGAGTAGGGCCGGGACGCGAAGACGTGGTCGTGCGTGCGCAGCACGGCCTGCGCGGCGCTCGGCGACGAGACGACGAGCGTAGGGACGGCGCCGAGGCGGAGGAGCATGAGGCCGTCGCGGCCATGCTTGGCGGCGAGGTCTCGGAGGGAGACGTGCGGGAGGGAACCGACGAGGTGCAGGTGGCCGATGACGGGGAGCCTGCTCGGAGGAGACGGCAGCCTGCCCAGCAGCTCTTCTCTGGCTCTCGCGGTGGCCGCGGCCGTCGACGGCGTTGCGAGGCGGCGCACGAGCAGGAGGAGAAGAAGAGGGCAGACGAGCAGGACAAAGACCAGTCCTAGCGCTGCATGTGGAGACCTCGCTTGCAGCAGCAGCTCATGGAGGGCATGCAAATGCAACGGATGAACCATCACGACCGCGCAGCGCTCTTCCTACACGAGAGGGTGCTTCACTCCACTGTTCCTTCTACGCAGCAGCTCAGCTGAGTTTATAGCTACAAGGCTGGAGATTGCAGCCAGAGCAAGACATCCCTTTTAGTCCATACCTATTCAGAAAACTCCAAGTGGTGACACGAACGTACGTCGTACTCTTTCAAGGAAGAGATTAGATTTTTGGCCTTTCGGTAAACGTTCTCTAGCAGCCGAACGGCCGAGCCACGCGCCGATCGCCTAATACGTACGCGCGTCTCGAGTGGGACGACGCATCCAGGTTCATCATTATCTCATCCTGGCCTATCGTTCCGGATGGCATGACCCCATTTCCCGTAAACCCGTAGGCATTCATCTGACTAATATTGGGAGCGGCTAGAGTACAGTCGACTGAAAACAACATTTTGGTCAGTCCACTGACCTCAATCTGTTTCACTCGATCTGTGTACTAGCTTGGCTTCCCTTGGGTGGCAGTGGACCGGCCGGTGCATGCTTCTCTTTTCACCAACTAATAGTAAAGCTGAGTCGCCGAATTCTTTAATCTCATACTGTTTCATAAGAAAGCGGTGCTATGACGTGTTGTACTGCGCGTGTGTAAGATGAGATGAGATGAGCTGAGCCCGAGTGGACAAGACGTGATTAGATTCACCAATGATTGGTGCATGGTATGAGCTGATAATATGTACGTACAAGAAGATTGCTAGTACATGCTTCCAGCCGAGATTGCACCATAATCACCTTCTAGTACATGAGCACGTGCTTGAAATTGTGTTTTTATAATACGTAAAATTAAGTATACAATAGTATAATTTTGTTTTAGTTCAAACTTGAACTAAAACCACGACAATAATTATGGAGCAGAAGGAGTATGACTTACTGGCATTGATATTACCTTTAAAAGAAGAAATAAAATGAAATAAAAACTAAAACAAAATAAAAATAATGATCTTTTCTAAACAATAATGAAATAATTGGATTGGTTTACCCTTTCAAAAAAAGTAATTTAAAGAATAATGTCATAATTTGCACACAATTTACGCATCAGTTACGATTGTTTACAATATTTAAGAATAAGCATACAATACATATTTTTGCAAAATGAATGTTCCCTAAGACGTAATGAATTGGTGCCACTAGTATTACCCATAAAGAAGAAAATAAAATCAAATCAAAAAATGAATTTTTATGTGAAACAATACATTAATGGCATTGGTATTACACCTTATAAAGACGAAAAACTGAAAAAAAATGAAGACAAATAATGACAAAATTTGCACACACTTTACACAGAAAATGCACTTTAAAATATACGTAAGAATAATTATATAATAGTGAAATGTTGGAAAAAAAAGGGTTCAATATGAAGAGTGAATTAGTGGCATTGGTACTACCCTTAGAGATGAAAAAGGAAAATAATAAAACAAATAATGACAAAAATTGCACGCAATTTACACTGAAATTGCACATTTCTATAAATGCAAAAATAAGCATGTAATAGTGGAATGTTATGCAAAGAATTTTTTTTAAACATGAAATAAATATGTGTCATTAGTATTATATGTTTTGGAATGCTTATTTTGGAAGGTATCATTGGTATTACCCTTAAAGAGAAAAGAAAATTGAAACAATCGAAAAATAATGACAAATTTTGCACACAATCTACACGGAAATTGCGCTCTTTTATAATATACAAGAATTAGCATATAGTAGTGAAATTTTCTCCAAAAAATGTTTCTGAACAAGTAATGAATTAGTAACATTGGTATTACCCTTAATGAAGAAAGAGAATGAAATAATAACTCAAGAAAAAACAAAATAATGAAGTTTTTTAAGTAAAAATGAATTAATGGCATTTGTATCACCCTCCAAGAAGAAAGAAAATGCAAAATAAACTCAAAGAAATAATAACCAAATTTGCACACAATTTACACATAAACTGTATCTTTTTATAATATGCAAGAATAGGCATGTAAAAGTGGAACTTTCACGAAAAATAAATTGTAAGATATGAATGAATTATTATCATTGGTATTGCCCTTTAAAATAAGGAAAATAAAAATAATGACAAAAATGAACACAATTTACACATAAATTCTGTTTTTCATAATATGCATGAATAAGCATATAAATAATGGATTTTTTTCCAAAACAAAAGTTTCCTAAGAAGAAATGAATTAGTGGCGTTGGTATAACCTTACGGTAGAATCATAATGAAATAAAAACTAAAACAAAATCAAATAATGAAGTTTTCTAGGGAAAAATGAATTAGTGGCATTGGTATTACCCATTAGTTAGAAAGAAATGAAAAGAAACTTAGAAAAAGTTGTCTAAGAATGAATATTTTTTTGAGAACGTCTAAGAAAGAATTTATTAGTGCCATTGGTACACACCTAAGATCTCAAAAATTATTTACACACTAATTATAAATAATTTGCACTTATACATCCATGTTATACTCCATGTTCAAATAACATAACATCAACGATGGACATTAATCATCCCTCACCTCGTCTAAAATAAATTGGATTTTACATCGATGGGGTAATCTCTCTGAACACGCACGAATGCTCACACACACATAAACAAAGGAAAAATGAAAGAAAAACAATAAAGACGACACATAGAAGAGACATAGAAAACACATTCGGACTTCTACTTGACATGATAGAGAAAATTCATAAAATTTTCTTTTAATTTAAACTAAAATGAGCTTGTTAGATTGATATCAATTAGTACTCTCCACTAACACGCCCAATTAATGCCATCGGCCCCAAGTCACTCGTGTTGCACGCACTGGCTGCATGCTACATGCAGGCGGTGGTATATGTGTGTGTGCACGACTTGAAAAAACAAAATCGACTGACCTTAAATGGTTTTCAGGCGAGTAAAATATAGCTAAAGCGAAAATATAAAAACAGTAGCTGGTGAGTTACCCCTGCATTTTTGAAGTCCTCCCATACATACATGTTGAAACCGCTTTCCTTCTCATAGTCGCAACGGTCCAAACAAAGTCCGCAAACCGCATCATGCGCACACGAATAAATAAATAAATAAATGGGTAACTTACTAAAAACACACATACATAAAAAGTGAATAAAGAAATTGAATCAGAAAAGCATAACTAAAAAGGGAAGGATTTCAAAATGTCTCGATTTTAGCATGTATTTGCGGCAGCTTTACAACTGAGTGAACCCATAACCTACTAAACAGATGCTAAACCACATTCATTTACAAAACCATAAAATTGCTAGTGCTGCCCCTAATTAATCCACTAAGGGCATGTGCCACCAAAATCTCCAAGAAGAACAGTCATCTACTAAGCCAGCTCCTGTGCACATAAAAAAGGCGTCAAAAAACATAAATTTGTGCTAGTGAGAGACATACATATTTAGCTAATGATTTTAGGGAGAAACTTGCATGATTCCGAAAAACGTCGACGCTGGTGAGCAAAAAAAATGTGCACTGGGTTGCAGAGATAAAAACACCATATTATAATACAACAATGCCAGTGATGCATCCAGTTCAAGATATACTGATTCAAAACAAAAATCGTATTGAACATGCTACTGATTCATAGGGTTTCAGCAAAAAGAAACTTCGTTTGGGTTCCAGAAAAACATGCTACTGCTAGATCAATATTCATTCTCTTTGATTCCAGAAAAAAGAGAGATTTGAACATGCTACTGATTAATAGGGTTTCAGCCAAAAAATCTGACAAACAAATAAACATGCCCACTCCTAGTGATAGATTCAGTAACAGTCTTTATTGTTTATAGAGAAAACATTTCAAAAACAATGCTACTGATTAAAATTGGGTTCAATCAAAAATCTGAAAAAAAATAAACATGCCCACTCCCTAGTGATAGATTCAGTAATTATCTGTCTTGTTTCCAGTGATTAATAGGGTTTTAGCAAAATCTAAAATAAACAAAACAAGAGACTGAGCCACTCCATTCCACACAAAAAGAAAATCCTCAACCATGCTACCAATTTCACAAACATGCTACTGATTTCAGTAATAATCATCAACCATCCACAAACAAGTTTGGAGGAAAAATCATACAAAAACGAGGACACACTACATAGCACTACTTGAATAGAAAAAGTGGAGCGATTCTGAGAACGCGATAGAGCGGACGAGCTCGTTTGCTCCCGCTACGTGTGTCAATAGAACAAGCAAGCAGCGATACATGCACTAAATGCGGGCGTAGAAAATAGAAAACGATGCGTAGCTTCAAACAGTTCAATACGGTGACGCCTCAGTTTGTCATGATGATGCTGCCACGGCACAAGGTGCATATGTTCTGTTGGTAAGGAATCCGGCCCACGCCTACTGTATGATCTGCACTACTGTGCATCCCTGAAAGTAGATTGTAGTTAGAATTACAAACCATTTAGTTGTCATGTTTCATGAGATTAATAGCTATTGCGAATTGTACAGGGTTCATTGATCCCATTTCTGATAATTTGTAATTGTATCCCTACAGTTTAACAAGACCGTCCCTTGGACTGATTAGTTGGGAGGACAACCACAAGAAGATATGCTGCTGAAAAATCAACATGGAGTTCGAGTCAGCTCGATGTGCTGCAGTAATCTCAGCTGATCTATCTTGGGCCTCTCAATGGCGTTGCGCTCTGCAATATATGATATCCTAATTCTATTGATATGTTCTGATATCTACTTCCTATAACCTGTGTTGAAGTCTTAATATGCTTCAGTCATGGCCTTTAGTTTTGAAGTCATTTCATTAATGGAGATATAGCCTTCAGAACTTATGCTAGAGAAGAGTTAAATACACTTTCAAAGCGTGATATTTGGTGGCGTGCTAGTAAGGGATGAGATGGCCGAAACATTTGAGTGGGTGTTCAATAAATTTATCAGCATGATGTGGGATTATTCTGTTCTCCGTTTTAAAGGTGATTTGAACAAAATGGATTTTCAGGGCAAGCTTCAGTTACATATGTTGCAAAATGGATTTGTTCAGATGGATTTGAACAAATAATTTTTCAGGTGCAGATGTTCCTCAATATTACTGAATCTTCTAGTGGCAAGGTGATTTGAACAAATTGATTTTTAGGGAAAGCTTCAGTTGATTTTCCTGTGCCCCATTTTCAAAAGACACTTCTTCTTCGGTACAACCCCCCCTGAACACATCAACGGTCAAGATCTGTCCATACCCCTTCATAATAAAGGGTAGGATGGTCTATCTAGAAAATACAACAAGAGATCTATCACGTTTTTGAGTCCATCTTGGGTCAGCCCATTAGTGAGTATGTACGGTAGCACTGATCAAAAATCCAAAAAATTAATGAGCCTATTAGGCTTCGAACACAGGAGCTCTAGGGGTTGTGCAATTGCTGATATCCACCTGAACCATCTTAGTTAGGTGATACTTATGGAGCGCCGTACTTTATCACCTAGAATGGATGAATTGTAGGTGCTTTTAGTTAGAAATACAGTACCAAATCAAAATTGGTATTGTACAACCTGGCCGGACATCCTATCTAAAGCGTTTTTTGTAGCTTAAAAAAACTAATGTGTTTTTCATCTTTTGGTATATTTTTCGAAAACATGAATACTTTTAAAGATACAAAAAAATGAAAATTTGAACTTATTTTGGAAAAGCGATTTTTCTTCAAATTTCTGATTCTCTTTTATGAAAAACGCTTTGATTTTGTCAATAATTTCAAATTCTATGAACAGTTTTTCAGAATTGTCAACATTCTTCGGAAACTGCAGACTTTTTTTTGAAAAGACGAATAATTTATCAAATTTGTGAACATTTTGTCGAAGACATGAACAATTTTTAAATTTCTGAACATTTAAAAATGCAAACTGTTTTAAAAATTGGCGAGCATTATTCTAAAACACAAAAAAAATTCAAATTTGCAAATGTTTTTTATAATATACTAACATTTTCTGAAAACATTTCTCATTTTCTCGGGCCAAAGCATTTTTTGGTTGAAATTATTTTTGTTTTTCTTCTCTTTTTGGTAATCCATTTTTCTACTTTTGAACTTTATTATTCTTTGTGAAACTTGTTCAAAAATTTGAAAATTTGTTTGGCATAACATAAAATGTTCTTGTTTTCAAATATTGTTTAAAATTCTAAAAACTATTCTGGAATTATATAAAATGTTCCAATTTTCGAATTTTTTGTTCACAAAATTTAAGGAATGTATGCGTTTCGTAAAAGTTGATGATTTTTTTTTAAAAAGTACGTGGTTTGCAATATTTGTTCAAAATTTTCATCAATTTTTCATAGTTTGTTAACAATTTTGGGAAAAAGTGTTCAAGTTAGTAAAATTTTCATACACACTTTGAAATTCCAAAACTGTTGACAAATTTCAAGAAATTTTTAGGAAAAAATAAAATGTTTGTGTTGAGTGATAATGACGGGAATTATAAATACACTCATCTAACTGGTCTATTTTAGGCTATGGATAAATATGAGGCATCCATAGCCCCTCATAGGCATCCATGCCAGGTTTGAACAATTTCCTACACCGTATGCAAGTTGCGACATATCCAGCCTTTTTTCTGCATTTTCTTACCGAGAAAAGTCTAGAAAAAATACAAAACTTGTCGGAAACAAAAACAACTTGTCATGGTTCCTTGAATTTGTCATACGAGGCCATGAAAAAAAATTAGGGCCATTTCAAAGATGTTGAAAAACAATGTGCTCTCTGACATACCCTTCCGGCCAACCTGAACACCCTCCGTTGAACATGGTATTTTCGTGGGCATCCTTGAAATTACCATAACTTTTGCCATTAGGTGGACATGCCCGTGGTAGGCATCCATGTCGGGTTTGAGCTACTTTCGACACCGTATGCAAGTTGCGACACATCTAGCCATTTATCGACCTTTTTGACAGAGAAAACTTTAGAAATGCAAAACTTGTCAAAAACCCAAGCAACTTGGATTGGTGTCTTGAATTGGTCATACAAACCCACTGAAAAAATATTGGGGGCATGGATGCCTACCATGGGCATGCCACCTGCTGGCAAATGTAGGGGTCATTTCAAGAATGTCCAAAAAAACACCATGTTCAAAGTAGCGTGTCCGAGTAGTCATCCACGCCAGGTTTGAAGGAAAAATGTATTTAAATCATAATTTATATAGATACTTAAAACTGTCATTTTAAGTTTCTAACATAACTAACAAATACAAAATCATAGAATTGAAAACAACAAATGTTTTTTATGCATTTAATAAATATTTAAACATAAAAGAATTAAAATCATAATTTAAAATAGTTACTTAAAACTTTTATTTCGGTATTTCAATTTTTTGAATAGGTTTCAAAAAATAGTAAAGTTTAAAAAGGAGAAAAGACAAATTTTAAAAAAATATAGAAAAAACGAAAAAAAAATATAAAAGTAAAAAGAAAATCTTAGGCCTTGCCCAACTAAGCAACGGCATCAGTCCTCTTGGACGACTATTGGAATTTGTTTAGAATTTAAATCTTATTTTCAAAAATTGTTCACAAACTGGAAAAATGTTCAGGCAAATTTAGAACACTTTTTTGATATCATTTATTTAGTCTCATTTCTGAGAAATATTTAGAAATTAATTTTTTTCCATGCTCTCAGAAAATGTTTGTTTTCACAATTTGTTTGCGCTTTTCAAAAAATTATTCGCATTTTGACATTCTGAGAAAAATTAAAGACACAACATTTTTTGAAATTACCTTACAATTTTCGAAAATGTAAATATTTTTCAATTTATGAACAAAATTTGGAAATAACAAAGCTTTTCAAATTCTGAACAACATTTTGAAAGCGCGGGCATTTTTTTTGAAAAAGAAAGAAGAAACATAACAGGAAAAGGAAAATAAATAAATAAATAAAAAGAAACCATGGAAAAAAGACCAGTTCACAAATTTTTTCTAAAATCTTTTTAAAATTTCCAGCCCATCCATTACTTAATGTGTTTAGCTTTAGATTGCTCACGAAAGGTATCCTATCGCAGTGGTTCTGGACGCACTTAATATTTTAAGTGATCGTGGGTTCGATTCCCAACTCGTGTGATCCTTGTTCGCTATTTTTGACTGCTTGCCATCCCAAATGGGCCGGCCCAAGTAAGCTGCCCTGCGTATACGTTTCTACAAAAGTAGATCCAGATTCTGAAAAGTCCATACTACCCTTTATACATATTGCGAGGGGGTTGTACCGAAGCGGGACTCTTCAAAAGAATCTCTTTTGAAAAATGCGTGGCAAGTGGTTCCCGTGTACAGGAGGATTGTGATGACAGTAATTCAGCGTGACTACGTGATGCAGGTGGCAACACAATCCTGTTGTGCTCAGTGAGCGGTAATGCACCCCGTTTGATTTTCAAACTGCTTGGGAGGGCTCCCCACCAAAGCCTGTACTTAATCAGGAGCTGCGTCCTTGTGCGCAGCCTAGTTCCATTCTGCCATAGTTTGTGCGTAAGCGGAGTTGGCTGCCCCTGTTTCGCATCCTCCGCCTCAACGCTGGCATTGGTTGGAAAGAATCAGCTAAGAAAATGAGATGTGGAAACAAATCAGAAATTTGTCCTAATATCTGCTTACATTGTGTTTGAGGTACTTGTAAAAACGCTCGCCTGTGTTCTGCCCCTGTCGTGCTAAGTAGGTGACAACGTTCCTGCCGCAGTCTGGGCACAGAGAAATTGGTAGGACGGGAAAATTGGACCTTGGTTCACGTTCGCCATCTGTTGCAGCTAGGGTTTCTTGCCCGGTTTCAAGGGATCGACTTGGGATTAACGTAAGGCGGGGTGGACGGGGTTAAGGGTGTGTTTGATTTGGGAATGAAGTGGAATGGAATGTCATGGTTACGTTCTATAAGACGGGTCGGTTTTATCCTTGTGTTTGGCATGGAAAATTCTGAGGAACGGAATGGTCACACTTTAGTGTTTGGTTTGAGAGATGGAATGGAGTGCAATTGTTCATCTCACCACTTAGTATGCTTGTGATTATGTACAATGTATTGAACTTTGGCATCAAACACAAACTGAATGCAAACGGACACTTGATTACACTGATTCAGAGAACAAAGGCACAACGTGCAGGCAAAGAATCGTGTGTCTGAGACACTGCAGTACATCAGTTACTGAACTAACCTTCTGATTATGTCAGTTTACTAACTGAATTACAACGTGGAGGTGTACAAAAACTGTTATGCTTAACAGATTCCAGTCAAACAAAAAAAAAACGCTGATTTCAGTCAAAAATTGCCCAACAACATCGCAAGAGCGGTGCAGAGAAACCTGACCGGCGGCCCTGAACCTCTCCACCACGTCCTCGCTTTTCCCCTTGAAGAAGAGCTCTATCGCCACGGCCCCGACGCGTCACAGGTCACCGTCACCCGCGCGGATCTGAGCTCCTTCGTGCCGACCCACAGCCAGGGCGCAGCTTCACCTCCAGTGCTGAGTACATGACCACGATTTGCCGCCCGCCGCCAGATCGATAATCCTTGCTCGAGGGGCAGGAATGTGCCGGCGACGCAGGTCGAAGAAAGAGGGTTGGCGGCTGTTGTACGAAGGTTGCGATCTGTGATGGGTGGGCCAAGCCAACTCGACTTCCATCCATCACGGCTGGACCATAAGTTCTAGGACTTTTTCTAGTTCCAACTAAAAAGTCCCTAATCCCTAAAAAATTCCTCACTGTTTGTTTCTAGGGATTAAAAAATCCCTAGTCACCTCCCTAGAGGTTATTAAATGACCATGTTACCCCTAGAATACAGAAAAATAACAACCAAACAACATCATGGGGCGGCAGGACAATGGGTGCAGGGAGGGGCATTGTTGGAGAAGTCCCCCAAAAGACTCTCCTTGAGAGTCTTCTTCATTTAGGGCGTGTTCGGATCTCCTCCCGCTCCACGCTTCACCAAATTCTGGAGCGGAGCGAAGCCGAACGAAATATGCCCGAGAAGCTGGCTTCGAGAAGTAGCTATCGATTGTAGTGTAAAAATCTGGAGCGAGGAAGACCCAGCTCCACAGAAACCAGAATCTGGAGTTCCCCTATATTACAGCTGAAATGCCACCGCCAAAGAAAACGTTCGGTGAGCGACGCAAAAGAAAACGATTCAGCCCTCGATAGCCACGCATCGCTTGGAATATCTCCCCTCGACAACCGTAGTGGGCTTGTTCCAGCCGGCCCAATATGGTCCTAGACAGCCCAACAACTACTCCCAGCCCAAAATCGCGATGGGAAGCTGATTTAGTTGCCGAACGGAACGAGATCGCTGTGTGGAGTGAGAAGCCGAGAAGAGAAGCTGGATTTGGGAAGTTTTGTGAAGTTGGAGGAGATCCGAACAGGCCCTTAGTCCCAAAAACCAACTTTTAGTCCCTAGTAATCCCTCCTGTTTAAAAAAATTCTAAGAGACTTTTTCTAATCCCTACACCAAAAAGTCCCTATAAACAAACAGCTCCTCAATCCATCACTGATGGATGGACGCCCGTTGGCCCCACCCGTCAACCATTGACCCTCCAGTCGGTACTACGCATTAAATAAGACACCGTATACGACCGCAGGTACTGCAGGCATCCCATATCCCAACGCGAACCAACTCCTATTGATTCCGTGATCAGGCGAGCTCGTCCACGCCTGTGAATATTCGATGAATGGAGCCTCTTTCTTCTGATGCGTATGTGGCTATAACCAAAGTAAAAAATGAGGATAGTGGACATACCCATGCAAGATTTTAGCAAGCCATAGATTAATCTGGGGGATATCAAAGTCAATATAAAAAGGAGGTTACTTGCTTTCAATGCCTGGCAAGCTGTGATGAAGCACAAACTCAGCGAGACGTTGATTCGTGCATGTAGATGGCCCAATCTTTCACGATGATTTTTGATAAGCAGTTTGTATCATACTCCCTTCCTTGAAACAAAATCAACCTCGGTTTTGAGCTAACTTTCAAAGCCACCTCCTTATCTACAACTTGCGTGTTTATATTAATTCCACTTTCCACCGTCGGTTTCAACATGTGCTTCCTTCCATCATGAATGCATGTATAAGTGTTGGATTTTCCTGCAAGCACTACATCATGATCAAATTGCCACGGCCTTCCCAATAGTAACGGGCATGCATCCATTGGCACAACGTCATAGTCCACCTTGTCAATGTAAGAACCAACCACAAAAGTTACACGTAACTTATGTGTGATCTTTAATATTCTGGAGTTATATAGCCGGCCCACATGATGCGGCTGGGGGTGCTGCCACATGGAAAAACACAAAGCTTGCACAAGATCCTTGCTAATGGAATTCGTGAAGCTGCCACCGTCAATTATCATCTTACGTGCACGGCCCTTTGATGATGCACTATGTTTGAAAAACACTCCATCGTTGGCCCTTAGCATCACCATACCCTTGCACCTTCTCCACCAAGAGATTTAGCCCCTCCATCGGTGCATCAACTTCCTTTTTTTAATTTCCTCTTCTCTTCTTTTCCGCAAACAACATTTCCAATCTGTCATGAACACATCTACTATCATAGGAATAAAACAAATTTGTTGGCCCTTCCGTGGTAGAGAGTAATTATTTTTCTTAGAATTTCGAACAACAATGGGCACGACACCATGGGCACAGGGAAAACGTGAAAAAATTCCGCACAACAATATTTCCCGAAAGTAAAAATTTGCAAAGTCTATGCGCAATTTTGATTTCACTTTTGAACCACTTAAGTGTGTATGGTCTTTCAAGAGGCGCAATATTCAGTTCCACCATCTCAATGCTCATCATGTTGAATGCAGTACTCTCATCCAACGTCAAATTGGCACACCGTTCCTTTACGATGCAATGAGTGTGAAAAAGAACGACCTCGCCAATGCCTTTCTCGTCCATCAATACGTTCTTGGCTTAGGCTGTTGTGTTAGAATATATATAACCGTATTGTTTTGTATAGTTATACGGTTGTATATGTGTAGTCCTTGTATAGGTGTGCATATATTGTATGATACGAACTCTGCCTTGTAACCTATATATATAGATCAATACAAGGCACCACAACATGTGGTTTCCCCAAATCTTACATGGTATAGAGCCTAAAAACCTAACCCTAGCCTGTGCCGCCCTCCTCCTCCTTCCGCTGCCGCCGAAACCACCACCTCTCTCGCCGCCGCGCCCACACCGCCGCCTCCATGTCGCAACCCGACGCTGACGCGACGAACCAGGTGCTGGCCGCCACCAAGGAGCGCCAGGACGCCGAGGCCGCCGAAGCCGCCAAGGCAAAGCTGCCTCTCGCGACCGCCGCTGATGGATCCGGGACGAGCGCGGGGTCTTTCTCCTTGACCTCGTTGCACGCCCAAGCCGTCGGTCTCCACTCCATCAAAGGCCACGTTCCCGTCGAGCTCGCGCTTGACACCGGCGTTCACCGGCAGTGGCGCACGTTCTTCCGCGCCGCTTGTCGCAAGTACGCCCTCCTGGATCACCTCGACTTCGATGCTCCCGATGCGCCGAACCCGGAGTGGTCTCTCCTCGACGCCACCGTCGTCTCCTGGCTCTATGGGTCTGTCTCGCTCAGTATCCTCGACGCCGTCATGACGCCTGGCGACGATCCCCTCGCCGTCGATCTCTGGAACAGCATCAACGGTCTCTTCAACGACCACAAGACCAATCGCCAACTCCACCTTACGGCCGAGCTCGGCGATGTCAAGATGGGAGAGATGAGTATGGCCGACTATCTCCAGAAGGTCAAATCCCTCTCCGACGGGCTTGCGGATCTTGGCGCCCCCGTTGACGATGCCGAGATGGTGGTCCACTGCCTCAACGGCCTCTCCGAGCAATACGAGTCCGCCGCCGATCTCATCTCCCTCATGCCCGGGATGACCTTTGCGCAGTGCCGCTCGTTGCTTGCGCTCCAAGACATGAAGCGCAAAAACCACCGTGCCCGCAACTCAGACACGACCCTCTTCACCAACAACGGCAACCCTGGCAACACCGGCAACCCTGGCAAGGCTCCTGGAAAAGGAAAGAAGAAGAAGAAGGCCGCCGCTGGAGTCACCAAGGAGACCCCGGCGCCCGCGACCCCGCAGCCTGCCACTCCTTCCTGGCCCTCACCGCAACATCCCTGGAACGGCGCCATCCAGATGTGGCCCTATGGCCAAGGGGGGCTGCTCGGTCGCGCGCCGCCCGGCTATGGCGCTGCTCCCGGCTACGCGCCCCGGCACACCCCGTCGCCGCATGCGTTCTACGCCCAGAACAAGTACGGCGTTGCTCCCTACGACTACAACTACGCCCCTGGACAGCTCTCCTACGGCCTCCCCGGCACTGCTCCAGCATCACCGGCCTCATCTTCGGCTTCATGGGACCAGGCCGCGCTCATGCATCAGTTCCAAACCATGGGGCTGCAAGCACCCTCCAGGGAGTGGGTGATGGACACCGGCGCCTCCTCCCACTTTGCGTCCGATCCCGGTATGCTCACCTCTGTGTCCCCCCCCCTCCTCTTCTCGTCGTGCTGTTGTTGTCGGTAACGGTTCCACTCTTCCAATCACCGGTACCGGGCATGCACGCCTTCCTATTTCTACTACCTCTCGCCCTCTTTACCTTCGTAATGTCTTAGTAGTTCCTAACATAGTTAAAAATCTTTTGTCTGTTCGTCAGTTCACCATTGATAATCGTGTATCCGTCGAATTTGACCCTCTTGGTTTTTCTGTGAAGGATCTTCTATCCAGGACCGAGATTCTCAGATGCAATAGCTTCGGAGCTCTCTACTCCATCCGCCCTTCCTCTACCAGCCAGCCACACGCCTTCCTTGTCGTCGATGCAGCACTCTGGCACCGTCGGCTTGGGCATCCTGGGCGGCCCATCATGGAGTCATTAGCTCGTTCTTTGGTTATTCCTAGGGAAAAGAATAAAAGTAGCTTGTGTCATGCTTGTCAGTTAGGTCGTCATGTTCGTCTTCCTTTTTCTTCCACCAATCGTGTAACCACTACTCCGTTTCAAATAATTCACTGTGATTTGTGGACCTCTCCTGTTGAGAGTATTTCTGGCTTCACGTATTATCTCGTCTATCTCGATGATTTTACTCAGTATGCATGGGTGTACCCTCTACGGGCTAAGTCCGAAGCTTTCTCGCACTTGTCGTCCCTTCATGCTTTAGCGATCACCCAGTTTAGTGCACGCTTGCAGGCTATTCAGTGTGATAATGGTCGTGAGTTCGATAATTCACTCCTCCATTCCTTTGCCCAGCACCATGGAATTGCACTCCGCTTTTCATGTCCATACACTTCGCAACAGAATGGTAAAGCCGAACGCATTATTCGTACTCTTAATGACATTACTCGTACACTACTTATCCAAGCCAGTATGCCACCTCGTTTCTGGGTTGAAGCTCTTCACACCGCCGTTATGTTGCATAATCGGCTGCCTTCAAAGGCAATCTCGGATCGTATTCCCTTTCGTGCCTTACTTGGCGTAGATCCTGCATATGCTGGTCTTAGGGTTTTCGGATGTCTATGTTACCCCAACACCACAGCCGTCGCTCCGCACAAACTTGCGCCTCGCTCCGTGCCGTGCGTGTTTCTAGGGTACCCATCACGGCATCATGGCTATCGTTGCCTTGATCGTTCCACCCAAAAGATCATCATCTCTCGTCATGTAGTGTTCGATGAGTCAACCTTTCCATTCGCCTCCCCTCCATCTTCGTCAACTCCTACTCCTTCCCTGCGCACTTATGATTTTTTGCAGGGTGCTGAGCAGCCAGGTTCGTTGATGCCATTCACTCGGACGCGACTCCATCGTCGCCGCCACGATCACCGTCGCCGCCGCCACGGTCCCCTCCACGGTCGCCGCCACCGAATTCGCCTCGGTCGCCGCCATCGACCTCGCCCCGGTCGCCTGGGGCCCGGGCTACTGCCGAACGCCCTGCTGGGAGCTCCGAGGGCGACCCTGCTGGGAGTGCTTCTCCCCCTACAGCCGCGTCACCTCCGGCAACGCCGCCGCCAGCTCCTGTTGCGGTGGATCCACCCTGGACCCGCCGTCCACGGGCCCCTCCACCGCCACCATCTCACGCCATGGCAACTCGTGCTAAACGGGGCATTGTGCAGCCGAAAAAGATATTTGATCTTCATGTTGAGGGTTTATCTCCCATACCGAAGACTTATCGTGGTGCTCTCAAGGATCCAAATTGGCATTCCGCTATGGTTGAGGAGTATGACGCTCTTCTCTCCAACAACACTTGGGACCTCGTCGACCCCCCTCGCAATGCTAACATTGTTACCGGTAAGTGGATCTACCGTCACAAGATGAAGTCTGATGGTTCTTTGGATCGCTACAAGGCTCGTTGGGTGCTTCGTGGATTTACACAGCGCGAAGGTATCGATTTCGATGAAACTTTCAGCCCGGTCGTCAAGCCAGCTACTATTCGAACGGTGCTCTCTCTTGCTCTCTCTAGTGACTGGTCCATCCATCAGCTTGATGTCAAGAATGCTTTCCTCAATGGCACTCTCAGCGAGACTATTTATGCTCGTCAACCTTCTGGGTTCACTGATCCTCGTTTTCCTGATAAGGTTTGTCCTCTCAACAAATCACTCTATGGTTTGAAACAGGCGCCTCGTGCATGGTTTCAGCGGTTTGCTTCGTTCATTGCATCGGTTGGTTTCATTGGCTCCAAGTCCGACAGCTCGTTGTTCGTTTATCGGCGTGGTGCTGACATGGCCTATCTCCTGCTCTATGTGGATGACATTATCCTGACTGCATCGTCCTCGACATTGTTGCACAGTTTGATTGCCTCTCTTCGTACCGAATTCAGTATGACGGATATGGGTGATCTTCATTATTTTTTGGGCATCTCCGTCACACGCAGCAAGGACAGTCTGTTCCTCTCACAGGAGAAGTATGCATTGGATCTTCTTGATCGAGCTGGCATGTTGCAGTGCAAACCCATCGCTACTCCCGTTGATACTACCTCCAAACTTTCAGCCAAGTCCAGTGATCCAGTTGCAGATCCCACCGAGTATCATAGTATTGCAGGCGGTCTTCAGTACCTCACGTTCACTCGGCCGGACATCTCTTATGCAGTGCAGCAGATTTGTCTTCATATGCATGATCCTCGGGCTAATCATTTGCTACTTGTGAAGCGTGTGCTTCGCTATATCCGCGGCACCACCGGCCATGGCCTCACTTTGTTTCGGCGCAGCTCCAACAAATTGCTGGCCTATTCTGACGCTGATTGGGCAGGTTGCCCTGACACTCGTCGGTCTACCTCAGGTTATTGTGTTTTCCTTGGCACTAACCTGGTGTCGTGGTCTGCTAAGCGGCAGCACACGGTCTCTCGCTCCAGCGCCGAGGCCGAATACAGGGCAGTTGCAAATGTCGTGGCTGAAACATGTTGGTTACAGCAGCTTCTTCAGGAGCTTCATCGACCGGTGACTGGTGCCACTGTGGTGTTCTGTGACAATGTGAGCTCTGTTTACATGACACAAAATCCCGCTCATCATCAGCGCACCAAGCATGTGGAGATCGATTTACACTTTGTGCGCGACCGTGTCACCACAGGCGAGGTCCGGGTTCTTCACGTTCCGAGTTCTTCTCAATTTGCGGACATCTTCACCAAAGGATTGCCATCTCCTCTTTTTTTGGATTTTCGGGACAGTCTTAACATTCGTCGACGCCCGTTTACGACTGAGGGAGGGTGTTAGAATATATATAACCGTATTGTTTTGTATAGTTATATGGTTGTATATGTGTAGTCCTTGTATAGGTGTCCGTATATTGTATGATACGAACTCTGCCTTGTAACCTATATATATAGATCAATACAAGGCACCACAACGTGTGGTTTCCCCAAATCTTACATGTTGATCGTGTCCCTTGACAAGCTCATTCAAACTGCGCAATATTTTATCTCTTGGTTTAACTAGGCATGTATGGATGCATACGACTTCTTGCCTTAGTTTCGTCTGCTTTGTAATTTTGACCCTCCTGCGTACTGTGCCTCCATCGCTAGTGAGGCTAAAACCAGGTCCACATAAGTCACCTCTTTTTGCCATCTCCGCCTTATTGCAATATACTTAAACTTTCATAGTTCTTCCCGCATCCTCGAATAAGCTTTCCTTGTTTGACTCGGTTAGTCTAACTTTAGAGTGTAGTTCATTCATTTTACTCCGTATGTGGTTCATAGTGGAGTGTCTCCAAAGACTTATATTTAGGAACGGAGGGAGTAGATACTTACTAGGAGCAAACTAACCTTTCTTCCTTACACCATCGCCATTCATGCTTATTCGTGCGGGTGAGAGCAGCAGGCCGGCCATGCGTGGTGCCCCCGTGCAGCCCTGGATCGCTGCCCTTCTTACCTTATATGGATCCACTGGTATTAGCTTCGATCAGGCGCTCGGCGTTGAAGCGATATCCATTGGCAAGCAGGCGAACATGCGTCAGTGCGCGTAAGACAATAGGCTTTGGGGGGAACCGGCACAACCCTCTAGGGGTGGCCTATCACATATATATATAATGAGGTGGTATACAACGTTACAATATACACATGTAAATACAGTCTAACACCCTCCCTCAATCTTAGCCACTTTCTAATGAATCTAGAAGGGTAAGATTGCGCCTGCAAGTCTCAAACTGTGGCAAAGGCAATGGCTTGGTGAAGATGTCAGCAAGTTGATCCTTGGAAGAAATAAACTTGATCTGTAGTTGCTTCTGAGAGACACGTTCACGCACAAAGTGATAGTCAACTTCAATGTGTTTCGTTCGGGCATGGAATACCGGATTTGCAGAAAGGTATGTAGCACCGATGTTATCACACCAAAGAACAGGAGGCTGTGATTGGGGTATACTTAACTCCTGAAGCAAGGACTGTACCCAGATAATCTCTGATGTGGCATTGGCCACAGCCTTATACTCAGCCTCAGTACTGCTACGCGAGACAGTAGCCTGTTTCCGAGCACTCCAGGCAATCAGGTTAGAGCCAAAGAAGACAGCATAACCCCCCGTGGATCGCCTGTCATCCGGATTGCCAGCCCAGTCTGCATCAGAATATGCTGAAAGACAACCAGAGTCAGACGGCCGAATATGCAAACCATGAGCCACCGTGAAACGAATATAGCGCAAAATCCGCTTAACAGCAGACCAATGAGTGTCACGGGGTGACTGCAGATACTGGCAGACTCGGTTAACAGCATAGGAAATGTCTGGTCGCGTGATCGTCAAGTACTGGAGCCCACCAACAATACTCCGGTACTCGGTCGCATCAGAAGAAGAAAGAAGCACACCATCAACAGCATTGAGCTTATCAGTGGTAGACATGGGTGTAGTCGTCGGTTTGCACTTAAGCATCCCAGCTCGCTGCAACAAATCCAGAGAGTACTTCTTCTGCGTCATAACAAGGCCAGCAGCACGAGAAGTAACCTCCACACCAAGAAAGTAATGAAGCTTCCCAAGGTCCTTGACCGCAAAATCAGCACCAAGTGAGCGAACAAGCGCAGTAGCAGCCGACTGAGAGGAGCTGACCAAAATGATATCATCTACATAGACCAACAAGTACATAGTAACCTCAGGCCTTTGAAGAAGAAACAATGAGGAGTCAGCAGTTGATGATGCAAAACCATGAGCACGAAGAGCCATTGCAAGACGAGCATGCCAAGCACGAGGAGCCTGCTTCAGACCATAAATTGCCTTGGACAGACGACAGAGATGATCAGGGCGATCCGGATCAGAGAAACCCGGAGGCTGGCGCATGTAAACCTCCTCCGCCAAGACACCATGAAGAAAAGCATTTTGAACATCAAGCTGACGAAGAAACCAACCTCGAGTAACAGCCAGAGAGAGAAGAAGTCTGATGGTAGTAGGCTTGACCACTGGACTGAAGGTGTCTTCATAGTCAAGTCCAAAACGCTGTCGAAAACCACGAGCAACCAGACGAGCCTTATAGCGCTCAATGGACCCATCAGAATGCCTCTTCACTTTGAAAACCCATTTGGAATCAATGACATTTACCCGTGATTGTGGAGGAACAAGAGTCCATGTCTGATTGCGAAGAAGCGCTTGATACTCCTGCTCCATGGCCTCTCTCCAATGAGGAATGCGCATAGCAGCTTGATACGTGCGTGGCTCAGAGGATGGATCTGCGAGAGCAGCAGACATGCACGCCGCTAACCAAGCAACTGTGCCATCGTGACGTTGCTTAGGCTGAAAAATGCCACTCCGACTGCGCGTATGTGGACGTAGAGCAGCAGCAGGAGCCGGCGGAGGCGAAGGTGACGGAGACGTGACGGTCGCCGGAGATGCAGGAATCACCTCAGGCGAGCTCGGGACAGACGACTCCGGGCTGCATGGCGAAGACTGGCCCGACGACAGGGGCTCAGAGGCCATGGGCGAACCGAGGGTGGGCGAGGCCAGCTCCGGTGACACCGGCCCAGACGGCCTTGGCGAGGCGAGAGCAGGCGAGGCCGGCCCTGGTGAGAAGGGCCCAGACACCCTGGGCGAGGCAGGGGCGGGCGAGGCCAGGCCTGGTGATGACTGCCCCGACGCCCTGGGCGAGACGGGGACCGAGGAGGCCGGCCCAGTCGGCGGGGTTGCAGGGCGCGACGATGGCGAAGGCAGCCCAGAAGCCAGAGGCGACCGGGCCAGGACGTCGATCGGCCGTGCATGAGCACGGAAACCGAGGCCATGCAGGGGCGCCATGTGCTCCTCATGCACAACAGAAGGTGCCGAGGATGAAGGCGATGGCGACGAAGAGGAAGATGGCGCTTCCAGAATCTCCAAACGAGCCCCACGACCAGTGCCTGCACCATGGTTAGGCAACAATAGAGGAGAATATGCAACATCATCAAATTGGTCAGAAGCAACAGAGGATGAATGCATGACAGGTGGCTCGGTAGTGGACACAGGGAGTTTGGCAAAGGGAAAAACATGCTCATCAAACACAACATCCCGAGAGATGTAGACACGATTAGTGGGAACATGAAGACATTTGTATCCTTTATGAAGAGAGCTATAACCAAGAAAAACACACTTCTTGGAACGAAACTCGAGCTTACGCTTGTTATATGGACGGAGATGGGGCCAGCAAGCACACCCAAACACCTTGAGAAAGGTGTAGTCCGGTTGTTCATTAAGGAGAACTTCAATGGGAGTCTTCATATTCAAAACACGAGTGGGAGTACGATTGATGAGAAAACATGCAGTGGTGAAAGCATCACTCCAAAAACGAAACGGAACAGATGCATGGGCCAAAAGAGTCAGACCAGCTTCAACAATGTGACGATGCTTACGTTCTACTGAACCATTCTGCTGATGTGTATGTGGACATGCTAAACGGTGAGTGATCCCAAGCGACTGAAAGAAGGAGTTGAGGTTGCGATACTCGCCACCCCAGTCCGACTGAACATGAACAATTTTGTGCTTGAGAAGGCGTTCAACATGTTTTTGGAACTGAACAAAAATGTCAAACACATCAGATTTACGTTTGATAAGATAAAGCCAGGTAAAGCGGCTGTAAGCATCAACAAAACTGATATAATAATTATGACCACTAACAGAAGTCTGAGCAGGACCCCATACATCTGAAAACACAAGTTCTAAAGGATGTTTCACCTCACGACTGGACTCCGAAAAAGGAAGTTGATGACTCTTCCCCTGCTGACAAGCATCACACACTGCTACATCTTTATTACTAGACACACTAGGAAGCTCATGACGACGCAAAACATGCCGGACAATAGGTGTGGCCGGGTGACCAAGACGAGCATGCCACTGTGACGGAGATACCCGAACTCCACTGAAGACGCGAGCGACGCCAGGATGCTCCAGACGATAGAGACCTTGGCAGAGCCGCCCACTAAGAAGAATGTCCCTCGTGCCCCGATCCTTAATAAAAAGATCAAAAGGATGAAATTCACAAAGCACATTATTATCACGAGTGAGTTTAGGAACTGAAAGAAGATTACGTGTCACAGATGGAACTCGAAGAACATTGCGAAGTTGAAGACTCCTATTGGCATGTCTAGTGAGAAGTGATGCTTGACCAATATGAGAGATGTGCATACCTGCTCCATTGGCGGTGTGGATCTTGTCGGAGCCATGGTAGGGTTCACGAGTGTGAAGCTTCCCCATCTCACTGGTCAGGTGCTCTGTCGCCCCAGAGTCCATGTACCAGTGGGGATCAATGGAGTAGGACTGAGTGTGTCCCTGTGGCTTCTGCGGCGGCGGACGATCAGCCATGGCGACCTGACGAGCAAAGTTGCGTGTATCCTTCCCGTCATTGCCAAGACCGAGAAAACCCCGCTGGAAGCGCTTGTGACACTTCGAGGCCCAGTGCCCATCGCGACCACAAAGCTGGCACACACGTGGACCGCCAGCCCCTGGTAGCGTCGCAGTAGGAGGAGGGGCCGAGGCGGGTGGTGGTGACTGCCCCGAAGGAGCCCTGGATGAAGCAGAGGAGCGACTACCCTTGGTGGCGGCGTTTGCCGAGAGGGCGCCGTTGCCCCTGGATCGGCGCGTCTCGACTCGTTGCTCAGTAAGCAGGAGGCGTGAAAAGACCTCGTGTGCTGGCATGGGCGTGGAGTTGCCCCTCTCATTGATGATCTCGACTAGGGCGTCATACTCCTCATCAAGACCATTGACAATAAACGAGTTGAACTCGGAGTCGGTGAGGGGCTGTCCAATGGAGGCCAGCGTGTCGGCGAGACTCTTGACTTTGTTGTAGAACTTAGTGGCGGTGGAGTCAAGCTTCTGACACTCCCCAAGTTGGCGACGGAGTCCAGATACACGAGCCTGCGACTATGCCGCAAACGAGCGCTCAAGAATAGTCCGTGCCTCGTGGGACGTCTTGGCGAAGACAACAAGCCCAGCAACGGCCGGAGAGAGCGACCCCTGGATGGAGGAGAGGTTCGCCTGATCCTGCCCTGTCCAGACACGGTGAGCCGGATTATAGACCGGACCATGCACGCTGTCAACCAGCGCAGGAGGGCAAGGGAGAGAGCCGTCGACATAGCCAAGCAGGTAGTGACTCCCAAGAAGCGGAAGAACCTGCGCGCGCCAGAAGATGTAATTGTCCGACGACAACTTGATGGTGATGAGATGGCCGAAGTGAAACGGCGGCGGCGGCTGCGATCCCATCGAGGAGACTGGCTGAGGTGAGAACACCGTGGAGACAGTCGGAGGGGCAACCGGCGCGGTGACAGAGGGCGCGATGGCCGCGGTTGACGCCGCGAAGCCTGCCAGCGCGACGTCCTCCGCCACCCAGCGGCGCAGTAGCCGAGGGCACGACAGCCGCAGTTGACGGGGCGGCGGTGGTGTGGGCCACAAGCGCCTGCCCGGGCGAAATAGCAGCCGGCGGGAGCGCGAAGAGGGAGCCGACGCTCCGTGTCCCGATCGGCGCCTGAAGGGAGGCGGCATCCAGCGGCCTCGAGAGAAGTGCCGCGAGGGAGGCCGGCAGAAAACCGGTGGCGGTGGAGCCGGACGCAGCGGCGGACGTCATAGCAGTCGGGCGACGACGGCGGCGGGCGCGGCGGCGGTTTAGGGTTTTTAGGCGGAAGCGGACGTAACCTAGCGTGATACCATGTAAGACAATAGCCTTTGGGGGGAACCGGCACAACCCTCTAGAGATGGCCTATCACATATATATATATATATAATGAGGTGGTATATAACGTTACAATATACACATGTAAATACAGTCTAACAGTGCGGTTGTGCGAGTGCTACAAGGACTTGAGATCAGATGACCGGAGAACGAAGACGTGGACTTCACGGCCACTCGGCGTCGGCGCATCGCAAGTCCACCTGCGACTCCCGATCGCGGCCAGTCCTCGACAGCGCCTTAAGCGCCACTTGGAGCAAGCGGCGCCCACGCAGGCGCCTTCATGGGCCGGCCCACAATAAGATCGCTCCCTCGCTTTGTTTCCTTTTAGCTTCTGTTCGTTCGCTCGATCAACTCAGCTTGTTTTTTTTCTTTGTTGTTTTGTTGGTTCAGGAAAAAAAACGGCCTCCGGTTCTTGAATTCAGAAAGGTACAGAAATTTGTAAAAAATTCATTGATTCAGAAAAGTGAAAAATTTAAAAACAGTTCATCGAATAGGAAAAAATGTCATCGAATTTAAAAAGTTCATCGAATTTAAAAATATTTCATCGAATTTGAAAAAAATAGTTCATGAAGTTTGAAAAAAGTTCATCGGATTTGAAAAAAACAGTTCACCAAAATTCAAAAAAGTTCATTGAAATTCAAAAAAGTTCATCGAAATTCAAAAACGTTCATCGAATAAAAGTTCACCGAATTTGAAAAAAGTTCATCAAAGTTGAAAAAAGTTAATTGAATTTTATAAAAAGTTCATCAATTTTAAAAATTAGAAAGTTCACGAAAAAAGTCCATTGAATTTTAAAAAACGTCCATTGAAATTCAAAAAAGTTCATCGAAATTGAAAAAAGTTCATCAAATAAAAGTTCACCGAATTTGAAAAAGTTCATCAAAGTTGAAAAAAGTTAATTGAACTTTAAAAAAGTTCATCGAGTTTACGAATTAGAAAGTTCATGAAAAAAGTTCGTTGAATTTTAAAAACGTTCATCGAGGATTTTGAATAAAAACTTCACTGTTTTTTTAATCATGCATTTTGGAAAAAGAATAAGAAAAAGAAAATGGGGAAATAAAAAATAAAAGAAAATGAAAAGTAGATACAATAAAAGAAAAAAGGATCTCATGAATCAAAGCAAGGTAGTTGCGAAGTTGGCTAGCGCAGCTAAGCTAAAAGGTAGAGCATGCGATTTCGGGTGTCACCGGCGGCAGTTTTTTTGCAGTTCTGAAACAGAATAATATGGATAAATGGGCCGGCCCATCGCTTAGGGAGGGGTATGTGCCCGTTTGCGGAAACACCTAATTCGGGCGCTTAAGGCGCCGAATAGGGTTTGGCGTCGGCCGGGGCTAACCTGAATCAGGATCGGAAAGAGATGTCGTGTAATCGTGGGCTATATGTGACGTGCCTAGACTACCAGCCCTGACCCATGGGCTACCTACCTACGTACCAGGTTTTGGGGGCCCCGGGGCGGCTGTCCCCTGCCTACCTCACGACCGGCCCGAGAGCTCCTATAGGACGCGCTTTGCGTCAAAATGTCGTCACCACGCACAGGGGCGCAGCCTGACTGGGCCGGCCCATCGCGCTGTACCGATGGTGAGAAAAGAAAGCAAAAAGGGGAAGGAAGATGCGATGGAAACTCAGAACTCAAGCCTGCGACCTACAGGTTCGAAGCGCATGCTCCCAGCCACTCCACCTGACTAGCATTGCTTGTAGCAAACAAACGCGCACTTTTAATAACTTAGCACAACCGTACAACTAGAATTACACACTGTAGTGAACATCTTAAAACAAATTGTAGATTTTTTTCTGAAAGTGTATCAAGCGGCTCTCTTTGGGTGTCGTCGCTATTTATTTTGTGTAATTTTTCTATGTGAAAATTGCACTTGCGTCGAGGTCCGTCGTGTTTGATGGGTCGCAAGCTGGTTACATCTACTTCAGCGGGAGGTTTCTCATGTGTTGAGGGATTATCCTTTGGTCGTTGTTACCGCAGCTACTTCTCACGTAATTGGGAGTATTTTCTATCGGTGGAAATTGGAGGTTGTTGCATCGTAAAAGATCGAGACAAATCATCGGCACGTCCGAGGTCATGCCTTCATCAAGCTAGGACACAAAAGTATGAGCCGAAGAAATATAAAAAGAGCCCGGCGAGGATAAATATACAAAGAAACCGAGTAAATGTGCCAGACTAATTCCACCATGATTGACAATGTGAGGACTCCTTAGTCACTGAAGATGAATAGTGATTTATCCTTGCTCTCCATGATGCCATGAGTTGGACTATTGATTCAGGTGCAACCTTCCCCAACACATCACAATGAGAGCACCTCACATCATACACCAGTAGAATCACTGGTTCTTGAGGTTGAGAGATTTTGGGTTGTCAAAACAATGTCGTTAAGGGCACTATTGAAACAAACACACGTTGTAGGTTAGTGCTCGATCATGTGAGGCATATCCCTGATATACGGCCGAAGCTATTGTTAGTGGCCAAGCTTGATGATATCAGACATGTCAATTACTTTGGTGATGGAAAGTAGAGTGTCAGAAAATACTATTTGACTGTGACTCGAGGAACTAAGCAAGGTTGTCTCTATTTGATAAAAAAACTGTGCAATGTAGTGTTGAACATTTCCAAGAAGAACACTTCCGTAGACTTTTGGCACATATCAGACATCGAATATGAGCTTTTATGCAGTAATGTCAATTACCAGTCAGAAATATGGTACTCAATTTAATTCAGTGTTTTCTTTAATTACATATTACACTTGTGCTTAACAAGAGTTCCAAAAAAGCCACATTCATGATACTATTAAGGTAGGTAATCAATCTGTTGCGCACACACAATACAATGGACCAATGTATTAATCTTGTGGCACTACGGGAACAAGGAGGAGCTTCTCCTTCCGGTGCACTGTCGTCCCAAATACTTCAGTCATATCGATGCCACCTTCCATCAACTCTACAGGTAGCTTCCAGTTGAAATGGTACATTAGATTCGCTAGCATGATTTCAATGCTCGCAATCGCAAAGTTGATACCTGGGCAAATCCTTCGCCCGGCGCCAAATGGCAAGTAAAGGAAGTCATTTCCCTTATAGTCCATAGCCGCGGCGCTCCCGCATTCCATAAATCGCTCAGGCATGAACTCATCTGCGTGCTCCCAACGGCTAGGGTCCCTTGCAAGTGCCCAACTATTGACAATGACACGTATTCCTGATGGTATCATGTAGCCCTTTATGTTGCAGTCAGCCATGGAGAGGTGGGGAATGAGGAGCGGCCCAGGCATATGGAGCCGGAGTGTCTCTTTGATGACCGCCTTTAGGTAGGCCAAACTATTGATATCATCTTCAGTAACCATTTCTTTGCCCTTGGGTATAGTGCTCCTCACCTCAACTTGTAGCTTGTTCATGAGGTGGGGGTTTTGCATGAGCTTGACCATCGCATATTCTAACACTATGAATGTTGTATCAGTGCCAGCTTGGAACATGATCTACATATACATAAGATCCATATGTAAGAATCAAATCAACAACATATATATAAGCTATATATGTTAATTTGTAGTTGTTATTTTTGCTTGTGAGGTGATAATACATACCTCTAACTGAGCCTTAATATGATCTCCCGTGAGTTTGTACTCTTGTTGGATAGAAAGCAAAACATCAGTGAAGTCGTTGTCCTCACTATTATGTTCTGCCACTGACTTGCTTGCATGCTCATCGATGATATTATTGAGCAGGTTGTCCCACATCTTGTTCACCTGCTGGGCCTTTGCGCAAACCATCCTCTTGATAATGTCCAGCTTCACCAACATGGGGAAGCAGTCCTCTAGGTTGAATCCACCCAAGAGCAATGAGTTGGCCTCGACGAGTTCTCGAAAGAGTTTGTTATGACCTTGTTCCCTAAAAAGCTTGCCTGACACAGCATGACACACAATGTCATTGGTGAAGGCGTTGAGAAGGTCACTCATGTCGATGGCGGTACATTTGGAGGCCGCATCGCGGATCTTGGCCACAACCAATCTCACCTGTGCATTAACAATAATGAATTTTGGCACAACTAATGATGTGGATAGCGTGCATTCATGCATGGTGCAATATATCTAGCAATCAAGTAAGTTGTCTATATTTAAGTTGCCTATTTTTTAAGATTTTAGTCACCTTACTAGCCTTCAGATTAATTTTCGTTTAAGAACTATCATTTTTTTTCTAAACATGGTGTCCCTTGGCCATAAAAGGACTATGAACAATGAGTTTCCATAATGGTGAGCCTACTTCAATTCTTGGGCTCAAATGATTCATGCACAAAAAAAACAATAGGCACTATAACATGAAAAACCAACATAATTACCTACAAAAAAGCCACACAAAAGCTTATTGTAGTAGATTTAATACATGGAGTAGTATCACTTCGGTATAACATGAAACAAAAGTAATGATACTACAATATTTTGGAAGAAGAAAAATGCCAGAATTCAAGCTTTGATCACATATTACACAAGGCTTGCACTATAACATACCCCCTCTGATTCTAACTATAAGCATTTTTAAAGATTTCAGTACGGACTACATACAGATGTATATAGACATATTTTAGAGTGTATATTCACTCATTTTGCTCTATATGTAGTCTATATTGAAGTTCTTATATTTTGGAATGGAGGGAGTAATATGTAATAAAAAAGTACAAATTAGCAGAACTCTCATTAAAATAATTAAAGTAGAAACTGAATCTATATAACCGAGATGACTCAAGCATCGCATCACTTAGATTAAAACTCTTACTCTCTCTCCAATAAAAAATGCTTAAAAGCCCTCAAATACTTAATTAATCTATGTGACGGGTTGGAGCCCATCATCACAATATGCCAAAAAAAATCAAAACATTCTAATTGAACAAGAAACCAACTGAGATGAGGAACATGAGTTGTCTAAGACTTAGCCAAACCCATGGAGAAAATATACTCTATGCATAAAAGAATAATATCAATCTTGAAGGAAAAGATCGAATATTCCACGTCTTCTTACCCCGCTTAAAAGAAATCCTCGTGATTGGTCATGTAAACCAACAACCAATTAATAATTAGGAACATATTCCCATGAGTTCAGAAAATTTAAAAAAAACTAGTCAAAAAATAGATAAATACATAAATGAAACTCAAGAAGGAATGATTGAATAATAGATGGATATTTTTTTGTAGCAGGCCATAATTCAGCTATGCAAGAAAATAAACTAAGAGGTAGTGTTACTCCCAAAGTGTACAAAAAGATTTAGAAAGCAAGATGATAAATATATAGCAACACTAATACACAAATATTTGTAAAGAACCAAAAAATGGCTAAATAATGATTCTATACAAAAAAGTACAGTGGGAGTAAAGTTACAAAAAAAATATGCGTTCATGATGTGAAAAAGAACCAGAAATTTTGAGTTACAATTGCACTGTTCCATACTTTACAAGAGTACAAACATCAATGAGAATTAAATGAAATAATAAGGTTTGAGACGAACCATAAAAAGATAATCCCTCTCTTTCACACAGGAGCGAGCATGTGCATGTGCGCATGTGCGCAAACCTATTTCTAGACGCGCCGGCACGTAGCTGTAAAAAAATCTGCCGTCTTCATCTGCTTCAAGATTTGTGTATTTGCCAGCTATTATTCCTCGTTTTCAGCTATACAAAACCAACACAATCCTATATACAGCTAGTGGACCCCACGACGTACTCCCTCCATTCTTAAACATAAAACATTTTAGAGATTTAACTATGGATTACATACGGACCTATACAGACATATTTTAGAGTGTAGATTCACTCACTTTGCTTCGTATGTAGTTCATATTGAAATCTTTAAAATGTCTTATATTTAGAAACGGAGGAAGTATGCAGTAAATTTGCATGAAGGGATCATGTGCACAACACCTTTTTAAGCCGAATATTCACTTGATCCACGAGTGCTTCGCCTCTTGATCCAAAACCAACAGTTGGTGGCGCGTCGCCTCTTGATCCAAAACCAACAGTTGGCGGTGCGCTGAATCCGACTCTTCCGCCGGCAGTAGCTCTGCTGTGTGCGCAAGGACCCTCAGCGAACAGCAACGAGCGGATGTGTTACGATGCCTAGACACCCACGACGGCCAGCAGCGACTAGCGGCACGGTAGGGAGCCCTACGGGCGTCCCGCTGACGGATCTGGTTGCATCTTGGCTTCTCTCACCGTATTAGGTCACACTAGTAGAAAACGGAGCTTTAAAATCGGTTTGTAAGGGCCTTTAGTGCCGGTTATGGAACCGGCACTAAAGCCCCCCCCCCCCTCTTTAGTACCGATTCGGCACGAACCGGCGCTAAAGTGCCACCACGTGGCGTGAGCTCGCGCCCTAGTACGGGGGACCTTTAGTACCAGTTGGTGTTACCAACCGGTACTAAAGGTTTTTTTTTTTGAAAATTTTGGAATTTTTTTTTGATTTTTTTTCAATTTTGATTTTTCTGAATTATTTGATGATTTAGTCTCTAATCACCTCTCTTAACTGCTCAAGTGTGGATCACTCATTCCAAATCCACTCAAGTGTGGATCACTCATTCCAAATCATCTAACTTCCCGACCGGTCACCCATCCCTCTCACTACTCCAGCGCGAGCACGCTTAACTTTCAGGTTCTATTCTCTTTCGTTTCCGAGTCTGCACTTGTTGTTTTTCTGACAGTAGTAAGATGTCAATCCACTCAAGTGTGGATCACTCTTAACTGCTCAAGTGTGGATCACTCATTCCAAAAACCACTCAAGTGTGGATCACTCATTCCAAATCATCTAACTTTCCGACCGGTCACCCATCCCTCTCACTACTCCAGCGCGAGCACGCTTAACTTTCAGGTTCTATTCTCTTTCGTTTCCGAGTCTGCACTTGTTGTTTTCCTGACAGTAGTAAGATGTCAATCCACTCAAGTGTGGATCACTCTTAACTGCTCAAGTGTGGATCACTCATTCCAAATCCACTCAAGTGTGGATCACTCATTCCAAATCATCTAACTTCCCGACCGGTCACCCATCCCTCTCACTACTCCAGCGCGAGCACGCTTAACTTTCAGGTTCTATTCTCTTTCGTTTCCGAGTCTGCACTTGTTGTTTTCCTGACAGTAGTAAGATGTCAATCCTATTAACCCTCAGGAGTTTAGCTTGAGCATAAAGTCACACATTTCACCGTTTGAGTTTGAAACTATTATTCTAAAAAAACAGTAATTATTTAGTAACGCTAATATTTCTTGAATAAGTTTGACCATAGTTTGACCAAAATTCAAAAAATTGAAATAATTATTTAGTAACACTAATATTCTTGAATAATTATGTAGTAACATTAATACTTCTTGAATAAGTAGTTTGACCAGATTTAACCAATTTTTTTTAGAAAAACTGAAATTTGACCATATCTTTTTTTCCTTTTGGAATTTGAGGATTCTAAAAAATTCCAAACAGGCCGTAGGCGGTCTCCATCAGATGCGGATTTTCGTGCTGAATTGTTTGATATATTATACGTTTTTTTCCGACATCGTATGCAAAAGATATAGCCGTTTTACATTTTTCCTACACTTTTTGCAAAACATGTCCAAATTTAAGTTTTCAAATTTTCCTAACTAGTAGATATAGTAATATAACTACCTCTCGAAGGATTTTATTTTTTGAAGTTTTTATCATTTTCTTTTGATTTTTTCAAAACTGAAATGGTGATACACCAGGGGGGGTAGAGTTTGAAAATTGGCCCATTTAGTACCGGTTCGTGCCACGAACCGGTACTAAAGGCTTGTCCCCTTTATTACCGGTTCGTGGCACGAACCGGTACTATAGGTTAGACCTTTAGTACCGGTTGGTAACACAAACCGGTACTAAAGGGGCTCGTGGGGACCCGGCCTGACGCCAGCCTGCCACTACCCCTTTAGTACCGGTTCGTGGCACGAACCGGTACTAAAGGCTCAACACGAACCGGTACTATTGATCGCAGCCACGAACCGGCACTATTGATCACATTAGTGCCGGTTTTTTTACAAACCGGCACTAATGTGCTTCACATTTGACCCTTTTTCTACTAGTGTCATCATCGACCACATATTCTACGGTCGCCATCGACCACATCTCCTCGACCATTGCCGGCCTTTTGGCTCTCAACTTCCCACCAGCCACATCTGAAGTGCGGGTACCGCCATGGACACCGAAGGGCGCCGGAGAGCCCACCTTTTCCTACAATTTATCTCCTAGGTAACAGATTTTTTAGTTTATTTGGAGATTGCTATATGATTTGGAACTTAGTGGACGAACTAATTGAAATACTGTTATTTGATTGCAAAACTGAATTTGTGAGATATGCATGCCATGGAATCGTGATATGGAATTGTGCACGTCCTCTCTGAAAATAGTATTGTATGATTTAGATTTGTTGGTTATTATTTTATGGAAAATTAGTTCTGCGTTGTAACTGAAATAGTTAAAGTGTTCTTGAAATATGTGTGATATATGAACATAGCTGTAGTGAAATATATGAAATCACTTTTCTGTATTGTGTGAATCTAATATCTGAAATAGTGTTACAGAAAGTGAAATGGTGTTATAGAAAGTAAAGTCATGGTGGATTTATGGAAGTGGAATGCCTATTTTGTGTTTATTCAGATATCAATTGAGTAAAAGTTGATGGAATTCTTTTTTTGTATTTCTGTCAATGGAATTGGTCCATCCTTGTCAAACTGTTTTTTGAAAAAAATGTGGAACTGATTATTTCAAAAGTGTGAAACTGATTATTTAAAAATATGGAATTGAAATAGATGTAATTTTGTGAAAAAAAACAAGTGGAAATAATCAGTTTCATTATTTTGTGAAGTATGAAACTAGAATAATTGAAATCTAGTTTTTGGAATTAATATCGTTTTCATTTTCATTGATCTTTTGAGCTAATTGAAACTGATCTTTTGAAATAATTGAAATGGACCTTCTGAAAATCATTGGTATTTTGTAACTATTTAAATTAGCATTTTGAACAAATTGATATCGCTCTTTTGAAATAACTGAAATGGGTGTTTAGTTTAAATTGAAATGGCGTTTTGAAATAACTAAAACGGGCCTTTTGAAATAATAATTGCAGTCAATCGTTTGAAATAATTGAAATCGGTCTTACAAAATAATTCAAATCATTATTTTAAAAAGTTGAAATTGGTCTTTTGAAATAACATTTGTAGGCAATTTTGTACAAAAATGGAAACTGCATGTTTGAACTGAGTGAAAATAGTTTTGTAAAACGAGTGAAATTTAATATTTGAAACAACTAAAAACTTTTTTTTGGAATTTTACATATATATTGTAATTAAAGTAATACCTTTGAATTATAGTAAATTAACTGATGTAAATATATTATTAAGCAGCTAAATAATCTACCTCCTAACAAGAAAAAACCCTTGCTTTTTTTTTGAGGTGAAGAAACACGGGAACCCCTTGCAAGGGATGACTGTCGGCAGGATCAGAACGTTCTGGGCCTGTGATTGGGCTCGGTCCTAGATACTATATGGACGCTTCAAAAGCTGAATGTGATGGGACCGTAGTGGGGCCTGGCGCTGAAATACAAACGTTGCAAAAGCCATACAGAACCTAGCTGGCAGAATCCTATTTGTGTGAACCGCACCAATACATACCGATAACGCTCCGACTCAGATGGCAACTCTAGTTTTTTTTTCCTTTTTTTGAATTTCTTTTTCTTTTTTCAGATGACAACTTCAGTTATAAAAAACATTAGGGCCGGAATTGTTCGTATCACATGTGTGGCATCTATCCTTTATGAAGAGAGATGATAAGGATAGCGCTAGAGAAACCATTTTCGCAGAGCCCCCATGACACAGTCATCGGATAGATTGTAATTAAAATTTCTTCTCCATGCTTGTCGGAGGACCGGATCTCATGGACAGCAGAAAAACAACAATCTATCTAAGAAACAAAATAATCGACTGAACGCATAAAGAAAATTCAGGCAACTGAAAAGATAGCAAACATGCAGAAGAAATTGATGCATGGTTACCCACCTCGTGCTCGCGGACATGGCGGTAGGAGCGGACCTTCTTGATGGTGAGGAGGTGCGTGGTGGCGATCTTCTTGACCTGCCGCCAGTGCTCGCCGTAGGGGGAGAAGGCGGCGTCCGTGGGGCCGTAGAAGAGGATTTCGGTGACGGCGGAGTAGGGCCGGGACGCGAAGACGTGGTCGTGCGTGCGCAGCACGGCCTGCGCGGCGCTCGGCGACGAGACGACGAGCGTAGGGACGGCGCCGAGGCGGAGGAGCATGAGGCCGTCGCGGCCATGCTTGGCGGCGAGGTCTCGGAGGGAGACGTGCGGGAGGGAACCGACGAGGTGCAGGTGGCCGATGACGGGGAGCCTGCTCGGAGGAGACGGCAGCCTGCCCAGCAGCTCTTCTCTGGCTCTCGCGGTGGCCGCGGCCGTCGACGGCGTTGCGAGGCGGCGCACGAGCAGGAGGAGAAGAAGAGGGCAGACGAGCAGGACAAAGACCAGTCCTAGCGCTGCATGTGGAGACCTCGCTTGCAGCAGCAGCTCATGGAGGGCATGCAAATGCAACGGATGAACCATCACGACCGCGCAGCGCTCTTCCTACACGAGAGGGTGCTTCACTCCACTGTTCCTTCTACGCAGCAGCTCAGCTGAGTTTATAGCTACAAGGCTGGAGATTGCAGCCAGAGCAAGACATCCCTTTTAGTCCATACCTATTCAGAAAACTCCAAGTGGTGACACGAACGTACGTCGTACTCTTTCAAGGAAGAGATTAGATTTTTGGCCTTTCGGTAAACGTTCTCTAGCAGCCGAACGGCCGAGCCACGCGCCGATCGCCTAATACATACGCGCGTCTCGAGTGGGACGACGCACCCACGTACTACGTATTCCCTCCGTTTCAAAATAGATGACCCAACTTTGTACTAACTTTACTAACTTTAGTATAAAGTTTTTTTTGCGGGGAAACATTAGTATAAAGTTAGTGTAAAGTTGAGTCATTTATTTTGAATTGGAGGGAGTACATCCTTATCTCATCCGGGTCCACTCGTTCACGATGGCAATGGCCCCGTTCCCGTAAACCCGGGCATTCATCAGCAATGCTACACACACGGACATCTCTTTTACATGTTCCGAAGGATGAGAATTTTAATTACCCACGGGTACGGATACCCGCGGGTACCGTACCCGCATGGGTAGGATATTGGCATATTTTTATATCCTTGGATAGTCCTCATGTCATACCTGTTAAGTTATGGGTAGGGTACGGGTATAGCCTTGTACCCGCGGGTATATCTATACTCTGCTTGTTTGTGAACTAATGTTAAGTTATAGTCAATTAGTCATTAGTTTGTCATATAATTCGTCTTCTCCTATTGATCTAAGTGTATGTTGTGATTTCTAAATTTTGATATTGGTCATGTACTCATCTACATGTTATTGAGCTAAGATAATTGAATTTTCTTTAATCAAGTGTGCTATCAATGAGCGTAAAATTGTGAACAACTTGTGTACTATTTGTTCTACCCGCTGGGTACGCAATGGGTACGGGCACCCGTCGGGTATGGGTATTGGTAAAGTTTCATACCCACGGATCCGGGTATGGGTAGAATTTTGTACCCAACTGACTTTACGGGTTATACGTAAGGTATTGCTCTACCCTACCCATACCCAACCCATTGGGTTCCGAAGAGGCTGTGGTTGGCTTTTTAGATTGGTTGTAAATCAAGGTGAGGGGCCCACCCTAGCTGAAAATCGGGGGGACAAGTTGAATTAGTTGGAAACAGTCTGTAATGTCTGTGTGTGTGTGTAGCATTTTGCTTATTTGATGTTAAGTGTAGTACTTGATGAGTTATATATGAATGCCCGCTTACACAACGCAACATTCACTGGATCCTGCTAATCGTCACAGTCGATGGGGGAAAAGTTCAGGTACTGGACTCATTAAAAAAACGCTGAATAGTACATGGACCTAAAGTTGATGCTCAACAGATAATTTCAATCATTATGGCACTATGCCAGCCTATTTAGTTCATTTTCTTGAAAGACGACGGCGAAGCGGGCAAGGCTCATGCAAAAGGACCGCATACGGGCACTTGAAGAGGAAAAATGGCGGGATTTTTGCTTGAGAAGGTCATAGCTCCCGACGAAGAATACCATTTCACCGCCTAATTCCAGCATGTAATGGTCTGCAAGTTGTAGGAGAAATTGCATATACCAAATTGTACGAGAAATATATATATGATTGATCCTATGAGAAATTTATGATATATGCATAACATGTACGGTATGTAGAAGCGGGGTGTTGAACTTGGGTGTCTTCAGAGAGACGCGACCCACGTAGGGGGTGTCGAACCGAACGGGGTGAGAGGAGAGAAGACTGGAGCTGGTGGTGAAATCAAATGTCAACCAGCACACCAGATCAGACGGCTAGCTAGCCGGATGATTTTCTAAAAAATTATCGGGCTGATTTATAGCAGCCTCCCACAAACAAACATGTCCAGAGCTAAAACTGTTTGGCAAGACCACAAGAGGATTAGACATAGATCAAAATCTCGGGCGAAATCAACGCTATCACGGATCTGAAACCGCTCAGTAAATAGCAGGAGATCGCAGGGGTGTCGCAGGCGATTGCACCATTCCGTTGTTAACTGTCGAGTCAAAAATCTCGGGTGCAGTTCCCCTTCGCCCGCGATTTTAATCTATGGCCTTTATCGGTCGTAGGCGAAGCCCACATCGTTTCTCTTCCTATTCGGGCTGCGGCGGCGCCCCAGGTCACCAAGTTTTTACTCCCGCCTCATTGTCCCCCTCGGGATAAATGGCTCGCGCTCCGCCGCCGTGCCGCCGTTCCTGTCAAACTTCTTTGATCGCGTGTCCACTTGCTCAACATGACACGATGGCGTGCCACCGCGCTCTGACACAACGACGTGTCGCGTGTGAGTCCCACCCGAAGTCATCCGCATGGGACTATTGTCGCTGAAAATACACTCGGTAAACAGTTTGGTGGTCACGTGTCTCCTGCGACCGTACGACGGAGCCGTTACGATGGTGGCAGTATTTTAGCCTTCGCCGAGAATTCTGCATACTCCAATGATTTTTTTTCCGAATCAAAGGGGCCGCCCTCCCCGAGTAGTTATTAACAGGAAAACGTTTCGCTTCGGCACGCCGGCCGAAACTGGGCCAGTCCCCTCGCCGCGCAACGCGCACGCACGTGGACCCACCCAACCGCTTGACCACCGCTCACCACAGAAATCATATCCCCACTCCCCCGCGAGTATTTATCTAGTTCTTCCCCTGCCGCCATTCTCTCTATGTCTCTGAATCCCGTGATATACCAGCGCCGGTGATTGCGGTTGAGGGGTGCCAGAGCCGACGCGAGGGGAGAGCTGAGTCCATAAAACGCCACCGCGACTAGCTGCACCTGCAGACGCGGCAAGCTGCGCCCATGGAGCGAGGCCGTGGAGTGGTCGGCCTGCGGTGGAGGCTGTTTGCGTCCTCGGACCGATGGCGACGCGCGGAGGGGACACGCAGGGACCCGGTGAGAACGCGGTGCTGGAACCGACATCGGGATTTGCTTCAACCAGCGCGAGGATTTGCTTCAACCGGCGAGGATGGCGGTGGCGGCGAAAACGATGGCCGTGGTAAGTTGTTCTCTTTTTCTATTTTTGCTGGAACTACTTTCGAGTTTTACTGGAACCATGTTCTCGATTTGATGCAGCAGAGAGGATAGTGTCGAGCGATGATAGCGGCGGGTGCCATGATTTTTGTTGCACAGATTTTTTGCTGGAACCAGCATTTTGAGTTCCTGCAATCGGCAAGGATGGTGCTGGAGCGGATACAACAGCGACACCATGAATTCTTTTGCTGCATTGACCTTTTTTTCGAAGGAACCACATTTCATTTTTTTTGCTGGAACTATAGCAATTTTATGTTGGAACGATGTGTATTTTTTGCTGGAACCATACCAATGTGTTTTGCCGTAATCATAGCATTTTTGCTGCATGCACATTATTGTTTGCTGAAGGCAAGTTAATTATTTGCTGAAAACATGTGTTTTGCTTTTAAACTGGCGTATTCTTTGTATTTTGTGCTGCAAGACGAGCGGCGACGGCGAGCGACAAGCGTTGGGGAACTAGTGGAGCTTCAAGGACGGGGGAGCATAAATCGATGGTGCTCGTTGTGTTTTTTGTTTTCTTGTGCGTGCTCAGAAGAAGGAGAGGGAAGGGAAAGGAAGAGGACGTGAGATCTGACGGTTCGTGACTTTCAAATCGAATGGCTAGCAGCGGACCTGCCGAAAGATTTGGCCCGCGCGCCGGCGGCTAGCGTTGTTGTACATGCACAACCATGAGCTCCACGGAGCTATAGCTATCGAGGTAGCTGTACTCGTTGGCATCGCGCGTGTGGCTGTCTGCTGTTGGCACTGGCCCGGACCGCCGGTCACTTCTTTCTGGCGATCTGGCACGTGCACAGGCTGGCTGGGCGCCGATCGATGCTTTCCGCCGGCAACAGACATGCACGTCGAGGCTGGCTTGGGAAGCAGGCTCCTGGCCTATCCAGCGTGGGGGCATGCATATGTGGCCATGGCCCCGTAAATCTCTACTATCTGAAAATAATGTAAGGTTTCTTTTCTTGCCACAGGACAGCATCTTACCCAAGAATTCGTCCGCCTCCTTCCTCCAACCTAGCAAACGCATGAAAACAAACCCCACAAAACTGACGCCCGTTCCCCCTGGTCCAGTGCAGTGTCAATCAGGCTACAGAACTTGTAGTTGCATGTGTATGCAATTGGAGAAAGTGGGAGGAAACGTCCTGTCGACAATGAGGCGCCTATAGCATCAATCTTAAGATGAATGTCGGTTCAGTGTCTTAAAGGTGCTTGTAGGGGTATGGTGTGCGTTTATAGGGGTGAGTATATGTGCGAATATGTGAGTGCTTGCATCTGTACCGTGTTCAAAAATATATAATTTTGTATGGCGCAAGTGCAATTTTTTTGTACATACTAGTTAGTTTTCTAACTTGTGTTTGTTTTCTTTTTAATAAAACGTTGGATTCAGTGGGCTCGTAATATACGAGTTTAATACATAGTAGTTACAAGACAAGTAGAAAAGGCATGTGGCATTGGACTCGTAATATGTGCTGGGGCAAACTTCTTTTGTTTTTTTAGGCAAAAAAATACTTTTATTACTGGACCGTCACCATTACAGGGACGAAGTTCAGCTCCTCAGGGATTGCAAGCCAGACATGACAACCATTTCCTAGTGCTAAAGCATGCTTTGCAAGACGATCAGCCTCGACATTCGAGGTCCGAAACTCATGACTAAAAGTACATGAATTAAAAGAAGACGAACTAAGCGACATTTCATGTAAAACAGCACCATAAGTATGTGCACTCCCATGCTTGATTGCGTCCACCACCACCTTACAACCCGATGCCATTGTTATCCTTCGGAGGTACCGATCATCAGCCAAGGCTAGGGCCTCCCGGACTGCCAAAGCTTCCTGCGTCGTTGGATCGACAATGTAAGTGTACAATACTGCTGAAGAACCTTGGAATACACCATACTGGTCTCGATATAATTCTGCCACCACACCATGGTCTCCCGCTCTTGTCACTGCAGCATAAACATTGATTTTCATATGTCCATCAGACTGGGGCGGAGCCAGGATTTAGGCAAGGGGGGATGCAGAGTATTTCGTACCTCCCAATGTACCCAATTGTTCTATATTCTAGTATCATTCTCATTTAACTATACCTACGTACTCACTTTAGTAGCAATTGGTAATATTGGTCAGTAATTCCACATACACGCTAAGTAGACCAAGTCTTTGATGGCAGTGGCATGGGTTCCCTGCATATTGGTCAATTCGAATAGATCCTCAAACATGGGCAAAAGGTCACGTTTGATTATTATCCCCCAACACGTCTAGTAGAATTATGCAGGGAACCCATGCGGTCCCTATGCTTTATTCCTTTCGAATTGACAAATGCAGTAAAATCTCCTTATCTGAGGAAGGTGCTATCAAAATAGCATTTTCCTCCACAGAGTTGGGCTATATGATCAGTAATCTCCTCGTCCATCGTGATGAATTTGCAGACCGGATAATATATTCCTTAACCATATCCTGACCAACAAGAGTACCTTAATCTTGTTCGAGTTGATAAATCTTCTTTTTAGTACACTTTTCATTTTCAGTCAAGTGGAAAACCTAGTATTATTGTCTCCTTCCTGAAAAAATTAAACTTTTTCCCCACAAAAAAATAAAATAAAAATTAAACTTTAGCATGTTGAGAGCATTTTAACTCTTCCTCCGACAAAAGTTCACTATGCAGAGGGGTGATGATTCGTCCTTGATATGTAAAGCGTAAACAATATCCAACAAATGCTCTTTTTCTTTCTTTTATACATCACTCAGATTCTTCGCCCAACCCTGAAGAAACTGCCTGAGATGACGAATAATGAACTACCAATTCCCAGTATTAGGTGAACCTCTCGTTTCCTTAGACCATTTGAGCTACCAAATGTTGCAAACCTTCCCTTTTAAAGCAAGATGTTTCGAAAGATAAAGCAGCTCTGTTACACAAATGAGGAGCCTCACTGGAGTCCAAAACAAGAGAAGTATCGTCGAAAGTACTTATGTGGAGGGCTCTAACAGTCACCAGAGGGGACTTCTGCTCCCACTCAACGCTCATCTATATACGGACAAAATTTTCATAAGTGGGAACCTCGAGATTACTAGCCTAGTTTAAATGTCGACATTTTAACTAGGCTAATAATCTCTCTCATGTCCAAGTTTATTAGCCCAGTCAAAATTTTCACTAGTATTATGTGGAGTATATCAATCCATTAGGGCGATGTCTATGTGGAGGGCAGTGCTGAGGTTGAGCGGGTTGACGTAGTCGAGCGAGCCAGTCATGAACTGGCTGACGATGATCCGGTTGGCGCGCTCCGTGGGGTGGTAGGCGTCCCAGAACACGTATTGGTCCCTGTCGGTGCAGATGTTTGATAGCGCGGTGCACAATCCGATCCCGTTGTGCGGACCCTGCCCGCAGCACGCCTCCGTGGCCGTCTGGAACCCGTACGCAGCCGGGTCGGTGATGAAGTCGAAGTGGATGCGGTAGGTGTTGGCGGCGATGAACGTTCCGTCGCCGTAGCGCGCGTTGAGCTCCTCCAGGACCCAGGACAGCTGCGGGTTGAACAGCTCCGCGGCGCGCATCAGGTCGGCATTGCACCCTCCTCCGCGGCTCCTGGCGAGCTGTGCCGGGGCGCAACCCAGCGGGCCAGTTCCCGTCACCAGCACACGCCGCGCCCCCATATCGTACAGCCTCTGCATATATACATTCCAGCGCGTACGTGTTAGCTGGTGCTGGTCTCGACCATGTTAGTACTCCCTTCGTTTCATTTTACTCCACATAAACTGATAATTTACTATTCTTCCCGTTTCTTTTTACTCTGCATAAAAGCTTTAGTAACTACTCCCTCCATTTCATAATATATGCAGTGGCGGAGCTAGAGGGTGGACAGAAACGAAGGGAGTACTATCGGAAAGTAGACAAGTGTTGTTACCATGAGGATTTTCTTGTACTCGGAGATCAGATAGCGGACGTAGTCCGGGAGGGAGAACTGAAGGGAGCGGAGGGAGAAGGGGATGAGGTAGTAGTTGTTGACAAAGTCGTTGCCGCCGAGGGTGATGAGCACCAGCGCCCTGTTGACGATCTGCTTCGCCTCGGACGCGCCCACCACCGCACGCAGCTTTCCTTGGTACTCATGGAAGTAGTGCAGCTGCCTGCTCATCCTCACCATCTCCATCTGTATGTGTTGATCCGACGGTTAAGGAGTTGATTGAGAAATTATTGCTGAGAAAATGGCAAATCCCTATTCTAACGACAAGTCTATTTTGAACAAGCTTGTCAAATTGATTGAACTGGAGATGAATTTGTGTCGCACGTACAAATTGGATGCCCGTGTCGTTGAGGATGCCGACGCCCGCCTGATGCTCGTGGGCTCGGCGCCGAGATGCTCACCTGAGACACGACTACATTAATTGCGCCATGCACTAGCTAATCAATGGCAATGGTCGTCACATAGTGGTACGTACTGATGATGTCCGGGATGTTGAGGCCGTTGGAGAAGCGGCCGGTGGCCTGGTGCGTGGGGTAGTCGACCCCGTACGGCGGCGAGTCGGCACGCGCCGTGCTCATCAGGTAGTTGTTGTTGCCGTTGTCCACCAGGGAGTCGCCGAACACGAAGAAGGCGCGCGCACACTCCGATGGCGTCGCCAGCAGGACGACTACGCCCAGCGCCATTGTCGTTGCCAGCATAAGGCAGCTCGATGAACTAGTCTTGGCCATCGTCACCGTGAACTGATTGGTAGAGGCAAACCTTACATCGGTCCCTTGAGCGATCCTCACGTACGATATATAGTGGGCAATGCACGAGACCGGTTTGGATGACCTCGGGCTGAAGAGGCTTGTACGTCCATGTGTGGCGCCTGGAAGCCCGGCAGTACGTAGCTAGTTAATACTTCGCTCGTTCCTGCAGAAATTACTTGCACTACATTTAGACGAGAGATTTTATTATATAAGCATGAATATTTAGATTTAACATGTAAAATATCAAGCGTGAACTGAGTGTAGCTCAAATGGTTAGGTTCTGGTGTGGAACCTGTCAACCAAGGTTCAAGTTCTAAACTTTTCGGTTATATTCATTCAGTGAGACGAGAAGTTTCAGTTGATTATGAAGGAGTCCGTGGTGACTTCGTCAATCTCAAGAAGTTGTGCCGGCTCAGTGTCTTGGAGGTGCTCATAGGGGTAGGGTGTGTGTCTATGCGTTCGTAAGGGCGAGCGTATATTGCGTATATGTGAGCATCTGCGTTTGTACTGTCTTCAAAAAAATTAAATTCAAATTAATCAAATATATATAATCATTGTATATTTTTTCGAATCATAGGAGAGCTGCTTGTATTGTTAAAGGATATGATAATTATAAAAGTATGATTATAAAATAATTAATGAACATAAATGTCATAATATAATAGAATTATTACATTTAAGCATTTTGCATGAATGGTCGCATGTTGAAATGGACCTTTTCTCATCTATATTATACACATTGCAATGATATAGATGCATGTTAAGATAAATATGTCAGTCAAGATCATCTACTTATAGTTCTATATCATAACTCTAAATATAACTCTAAATGACATTACCATATCAGAGAGCTATTGGCTGCACATATATAAGTCATACACCTAGAAAAAACCTTGATACCGAGCACATTAATGAAATTATTACATTTTTTTGGAAAAACACCAGTGTGATGGACTTGTGTTAGACAGCTTCTGTATTGTATTTGTAACTCTTGTACACTCCCTAGAATATAGGATCTGTAACTACAGCCCAAGGCCTGCGTGCCGACTCTCTCGGGCACGCCCCTCTCTCTCTCTCTCGTGTATAAGTTGTACTCTGTGAGATAATCAATGCAAGGAACCAGAGATAATCTGTCCAACTTGGTATCAGACACCAGGTGCCCCATGGCCACCGAATCCTCCTCCTCCGCCGCCACTTCGCCGGGCTCCCTCTCCTCCTCCTCGGCGCCGAACGCGCCCACTGCTCCGGCCACCACGGCGGCCACCTCCCCGCCGTTCGTCTTCGGCACCAACCCCGCCCTCTTCAGCGGCTCTTCCGCCTCCTCAGGTTCCCAATTTGCCCCCATCTTCTCCTCCGGCACACCTCTCCCCCCAACCCCCCTGCTCCTGCTCGCACCGATCCCATCTTCCGCGACCACATCACAAATCACATCAAATTCCTCCTCAACCCCGCCGATCACAACTACCACAAGTGGAAGACCTTCTTCCTCATGGTTCTCGTCCGCTACGGCATCACCTATCTCATCGAGCATCCACCACCACCCAACGCCACCTCCCAATATCTCGAGCTCGACGCCCACATCGCCCTCTGGATTTATGCCACTCTCTCCGATGTCATGTGCGACCATGTCGTCGGCGCCACCACCACATATGCCCTCTGGCACAAGATTCAAGCCTTCTTTCTTGCCAATCGCAATGCGTGGTTCATGATCCTCAATCACCAGTATCGCAACCTCAAGCAGGGCGATCTCTCTGTGTCTGACTATACCCGTCGCATGAAGCTCCTCACCGATGCTCTCGCCGACATCAACCATGCGGTCACTGAGGTGGATCTCACCACCCAATTTCTCCATGGCCTGGACAAGCGCCTCGACACCATCCGCGTCGTCCTTGGCGATCAAGGGCTTCCCTTCGACACAGTCCTCTCCCGCGTCGTCCTGGCAGAGGAGTCCCAGGCGCAGCGCGCGTCTGAGGAGAGCGCCTCCGCCTTTGCTCTGCCTGGTGGCGGCCCCTCGGGCGGCAGCTCCGGCGGCGGCGGCCGTCTGAACACCGATCGCTCCACCGACCGTGCTCCGGGCGCTTCATCTTCGTCGACTCCCGCTACTGGCCGCGGGCGCGGTGACCGCTATGGCGACGGCGGTGACCGTGGCCGTGGGCGCGGCCGCGGCCGTGGGCGTGGCCGCCACGACAACGGGGACCGTGGCCAGCATCAGCCAGCTCTGCTCGCCCCGTACACAGGCTACTTTGCGCCATACGGGTTGGCGATCCCGTGTCCGCGCTCTGGCTGGGTGCCTCCTAACGTCGCCGGTGTGCTCGGACCCCGCCCGGGCTCTCATGCCCAGGCCTACCCGGCCTACGCGCCGCCGCCCACTCCACCGACCCTGTACTACCCGGCCGCGCCTCCGTCGTGGGATCACCTCGCGCTGCTCAACGCCGCCTACAGCAACAGCGGCTACCCCACTCCTCCCGCATCCGAGTGGTATCTCGACAGCGGGGCTTCCTCCCACATAACAGGCAACTCAGGTACTCTCACCTCGTCAAGTTCTTCTTTAAAGCAGCATCTTCCATCTAGCATTCTTGTTGGCAATGGACAACACCTTCCGATCACCGGCTCCGGCTCCACTACCCTCCCCCCTCACGATTTCCGCCTTACTGATATTCTCGTTTCTCCTCATGTCGTCACCAGTTTAATTTCCGTTCGGCGCTTTACAAAAGATAATGCATGCTCAATTGAATTCTTTCCCTGTGGTTTTCTTGTGAAGGATCTTCGCACTCAGAAGGTGCTCATGATCTCCCTTAGCAATGGCGACCTCTACCCCTTTGTTGGCACCACCACGGCTCGGGCGCATGCACTCTTCACCGCCTCTTCACAGGACTTGTGGCACCGTCGCCTCGGCCACCCTAGCGCGCACTCTCTTTCTACCATAGCCAAAGACTTTCTTAGTGATTGTAATAAGGTTTCTCATACTCCATGTAATGCATGCCAACTTGGCCGCCACCTCGCCTCCCCTTTCCCTCTTCTTTTAGCCAGACTTATTCACCATTTGATTTAATTCACTGCGATTTATGGACATCTCCTGTTATTAGCTTTTCGGGCTTCCAATATTACTTGGTAATTCTCGACGACTTTACACATTACTCATGGACTTTTCCTATGCGTAACAAATCCGACACCTCTTCCATCCTAAAACGCTTCTTCACGTTTGTCCACACTCAATACAACGTCGTCATCAAAGCCATGCAGTGTGATAATGGTGGTGAATTCATCAACACATCCCTACGCACCTTCTTCTCCTCCAATGGCATTTCTTATCGTTTCTCCTTCCCCCACACGTCTCCTCAGAACGGCAAGGCCGAACGCCTCCTCCGCACCACCAATGACATCGTGCGCACACTCTTGCTCCAAGCCAACCTCCCCCCTCCATTTTGGGTCGAAGCACTCCACACTGCCACTTACCTTCTCAACAGGCGACCATCTCGTGCCATTCACAACACCACGCCCCACTTTCTCCTCCACGACACCCACCCCACCTACGACCATCTTCGCGTTTTCGGGTGCTTGTGCTTCGCGAACACCTACGCTACCATGCCACACAAGCTCTCCCCTCGCTCTATTCGCTGTGTTTTTCTAGGCTACCCTCTATAGCACAAGGGCTACCGGTGTTTCGATCTAGAATCACGCCGCGTCATCGTCTCTCGCCACGTTACTTTTGACGAGACTCAATTTCCATACACACCATATACCCCACACCCTTCCGGCGGTACGTCCACACCGGATCCCCGCCATGCATGTGGCACGTCCACACCGGATCCCCCACCCCCGCCCCCACCGAATCCCTCGGATCCCGCACCCCCACCTGCGCCCTCGGAATCCCCGCCTACCCACTCTCCTAGGTATGGACGGACCCATCCATGATACCACTATATGAATGGGATCAATCATTCAAACATGCCTGGGCCTGACGAATGGTGACGACAAAGAAATGCAAATGGACATGGTTTCTTCCACCGAGTTATCGGAGCCGGATTCTCTAACTTAGAGAAGCAAAGTCAAGGTGCAACAGTATAATCCTAGTGTAAAATGTAGAAGAAATGTTAGAGACGTTTAGCAGATTATTTACTATTGATATTTACTATAGATATAAATAATCAATAAATAATTTGTTTAACCATCATTTTGTTTGAATGTAATGATTATAGACGTACACATTAAATTTGTAATATGCAAATTAATAAAATCATTTTAGACTTACTTATATGGATTGAAAGAAAGAAAGTTAGGATATACTCCCTTCGTTCCAAAATAGATGACCTCTATTTTGAAACGGAAGGAGTATATTATAGCTTCTCTAACTTTTCTTTTCAATGTTAGAGAATCCAGTTCCCGAGTTATCGTGCGCTGATGGCTGAAACAGCCGGCCTTAGGGACTATTATTTTGACCGCTACGGCGAGTGCACAGAGTCATTCGACATATAGGTGCTGTGCTATGCATGCATACATGCACAACGTCCAACGTAAGTGATGGCCAGGAGTAGCTGTACTCGATCGCATCGCGCGTGTGCCTGTCTGCTGTTGGCGCTGGCCGGGACCGCCGGTTACTATTTTCCGGCGATCTCGCATGTGTACAGCCTGGCTCGGCCCATCGATGCTTTTCGCTCGCATCAAACACGCACGTAGAAGCTGGGTTTGGAAGCAGTCCGGGGCGTGTTTGGTTGCTATTTGGGAATTTGCCTGCATTGTATGTGTGGCTCACTTGGGCCTGGTTGAAAAAACATGAAAAAAAAATCAACATCTACACATAGTTTAGTTGTTCGCATCAAGGTTGTCTACATTAGAGGATCGCTTTTGGTATCACATTTACTGGCATGCATTGGCTCGACTCATGCAACTACATGGCGTTTGGTTGTATACACGGGATAAGATTAAGAGTTAACGCTTGCACTTAATACACAGAGTTACACTAGGGGCGTGTTTGGTTGTCATCTGCCAATTTGCCTGCATTGCATATATGTGTCAGTTGGGCCTGGCTGAGGGAAAACAAAAAAAAAAAATCAACATCTGCATATCGTTTGGTAGCCCACATCTAGACTTTCTGCATTAGGGCATCAGATTGGCACGTTGTTTGGTGTGTTGCATTGTCTCCACTCACGCAACTACACGGTGTTTAGTTGTATACACGGGATATGATTAAAAGTTAACACCTACACATGACACCACAGAGTTAGAATAGGTGAGGGAGTCCTGGACTAGGGGGTGTCCGGATAGCCGAACTATCATCGTTGGCCGGACTCCTGGACTATGAAGATACAAGATTGAAGACTTTGTCCCGTGTCCGGATGGGACTTTCCTTGGCGTGGAAGGCAAGCTTGGCGATACGGATATGTAGATCTCCTACCGATGTAACCGACTCTGTGTAACCCTAACCCTATCCGGTGTCTATATAAACCGGAGGGTTTTAGTCCGTAGGACAAACAACAATCATACCATAGGCTAGCTTCTAGGGTTTAGCCTCCCTGATCTCGTGGTAGATCTACTCTTGTACTACCCATATCATCAATATTAATCATGCAGGAGTAGGGTTTTACCTCCATCGAGAGGGCCCGAACCTGGGTAAAAACATCGTGTCCCTCGTCTCCTGTTACTATCCGCCTAGACGCACAGTTCGGGACCCCCTACCCGAGATCCGCCGGTTTTGACACCGACATTGGTGCTTTCATTGAGAGTTCCTCTGTGTCGTCACCTATAGGCCCGATGGCTCCTTCGATCATCAACAACGACGTGGTCCAGGGTGAGACTTTTCTCTCCGGACAGATCTTCGTATTCGGCGGCTTTACACCGCGGGCCAATTCGCTTGGCCATCTGGAGCAGATCGAAAGCTACGCCCCTGGCCATCAGGTTAGATTTGGAAGTTTGAACTACACGGCTGACATCCGCGGAGACTTGATCTTCGACGGATTCGAGCCACAGCCAAGCGCGCCGCACTGTCTCGATGGGTATGATCTAGCTCTACCGCCGAACAGTGTCCTGGAGGCCGCACCAGCGTCCGCTCCGGCCCTTAGTTCGGAGCCGATTTCGCCGATCGAGGACGAGTGGCTGGACACCGCCTCGGGGGCTACGATATCTATGGCAATTGAGCCGAACACCATCCCTGTCCTTTGCAGAGCCCGTGACTCCGAGGTGCAGGACTCCTCTCCGGACTCCGAACCTCCTGCGCCCCTGCCAGTCGAATCCGACTGGGCGCCGGTTATGGAGTTCACCGCCGCAGACATCTTTCAGCACTCGCCCTTTGGCGATATCCTGAACTCATTAAATTCTCTCTCTTTGTCAGGGGAGCCCTGGCCGAACTACGGTCAGGAAGGTTGGGATTCGGACGACGAAGAAATTCAACGCCCACCCACCACCCACTTTGTAGCCACTGTCGATGATTTAACCGACATGCTCGACTTCGACTCCGAAGAAATCGACGGTATGGACGACGGTGCCGGAGACGGTCAAGAGCCAGCGCCCACGGGGCACTGGAAGGCCACCTCGTCATATGACATATACATGGTGGACATCCCAAAAGATGGGAATGGCGATGGAACAGCGGAGGATGACCCCTCCAAGAAACAACCCAAGCGCCGACGTCAGCGGCGCCGCTCTAAATCCCGCCACAGCAAAAACGGCGATTCCGGCACGGGAGATAATAATACTCCGGACAGTGCCGAAGACAACCCCCTCCAGCAAGATTCAGCACAGGAGGAGGGAGATGCCAGCCCTCATGATAGAGCGGCAGACAGAGAGGTAGAGGACGATAATTATATGCCTCCCTCCGAAGATGAGGCAAGCCTCGACGATGACGAATTTGTCGTGCCGGAGGATCCCGCCGAACAGGAGCGTTTCAAACGCAGGCTTATGACCACGGCAAGCAGCCTCGCAAAAAAGCAGCAGCAGCTTAGAGCTGACCAAGACTTGCTAGCTGACAGATGGACTGAAGTCCTTGCAGCCGAAGAGTACGAACTCGAACGCCCCTCCAAAAGCTACCCCAAACGCAGGCCGTTGCCTCCATCAGAGGAGGAAGCACCCGCATCACCAGCGCACGACATGGCAGACCGGCCACCCCGTGGCCGCGACAGAGAGGCCTCTCGGCCCTCCGCTCAAGCCACGCCCCGACGCCGCTCAAAAAGTACCAAGGCACGTGAGAACGCGCCGGACTTGCGAGATATACTGGAGGATAAGGCAAAGCAAACAAGATCGATCTACAGATCGCGTGGGCGCCCAACAACTCGGGATGATTACCGTCACGCCGGATACAGCAACCCCGGCCGGGCCGAACACAGTAGACAAAGCTCATATGAGCTACATCGTGATATAGCCCAATACAGAGGCGTCGCACACCCACTATGCTTCACAGATGAAGTAATGGATCATCAAATCCCTGAGGGTTTCAAACCCGTAAACATCGAATCATATGATGGTACCACAGATCCTGCGGTCTGGATTGAGGACTATGTCCTCCATATCCACATGGCTCGTGGTGATGATCTACACGCCATCAAATACCTCCCACTCAAGCTTAAAGGACCAGCTCGACATTGGCTCAACAGCTTGCCAGCAGAATCAATTGGTTGTTGGAAAGACCTGGAAGCCGCATTCCTCGATAACTTCCAGGGCGTGCGACCACCAGACGCCGATGACCTTAGCCATATAATTCAGCAGCCAGATGAATCGGCCAGACAATTCTGGACACGGTTCTTAACCAAGAAAAATCAAATCGTTGACTGTCCGGATGCAGAGGCCCTTGCAGCCTTCAAACATAATATCCGCGACGAGTGGCTTGCCCGGCACCTAGGACAGGAAAAGCCGAAATCCATGGCAGCCCTCACATCACTCATGACCCGCTTTTGCGCGGGAGAGGACAGCTGGCTAGCTCGAAGCAACAACTTGGCCAAACACCCTGGTAGTTCGGATACCAAGGACAGCAATGGCAGGTTGCGTCGCAACAAGAATAAACGCCGCATTAACGGTGACAATGCTGAAGATACGACAGTAAATGCCGGATTCAGAGGCTCTAAACCCGGTCAGCGGAAGAAGCCATTCAAAAGAAATACCCAGGGCCCGTCCAACTTGGACCGAATACTCGATCGTTTGTGCCAGATACATGGCACCCCCGAAAAACTAGCCAACCATACCAACAGGGATTGTTGGGTGTTCAAGCAGGCAGGCAAGTTAAATGCCGAACTCACTGACAAGGGGCTGCATAGCGATGACGAGGAGGAGCCCCGGCCGCCGAACAATAGAGGACAGAAGGGCTTTCCCCCACAAGTGCGGATGGTGAACATGATATACGCAACCCACATACCCAAAAGGGAGCGGAAGCGTGCACTAAGGGACGTATATGCGATGGAGCCAGTCGCCCCAAAGTTCAACCCATGGTCCTCCTGCCCGATCACTTTTGATCGAAGGGACCACCCCACTAGCATCCGACACGGCGGATTCGCCGCACTGGTTCTTGACCCAATCATTGACGGATTCCACCTCACTAGAGTCCTGATGGACGGCGGCAGCAGCCTGTACCTGCTTTACCAGAATACAGTGCGCAAAATGGGCATAGACCACTCAAGGATTAAACCCACAAAGACGACCTTTAAAGGCGTCATTCCAGGTGTAGAGGCCAACTGTACAGGCTCCGTTACACTTGAAGTGGTCTTCGGATCCCCGGATAACTTCCGAAGCGAAGAGTTAATCTTCGACATAGTCCCGTTCTGCAGTGGCTATCATGCACTGCTTGGACGAACCGCATTTGCAAAGTTCAATGCGGTGCCGCACTACGCATATCCCAAGCTCAAGATGCCAGGCCCTCGAGGAGTAATTACGGTCAATGGAAACACCGAACGCTCTCTCCGAACGGAGGAGCATATGGCGGCCCTAGCGGCGGAAGTGCAAAGCAGCCTCTTAAGGCAATTCTCGACTCCGGCCATTAAACGTCCGGACACTGTCAAGTGCGCCCGGAGCAACCTACAGCAAGACCGCCTGGCACAATCCGAGCAAGTGTAGCAATGCGGCCCCAACCCCAGCCCTCGCGAAATCGCGAAGCCAGTACTACGTGTACATAACTACGCTCTAGAGATACCATGGGCATAAGGGGAGGGGCACGACCATGGCACGCCCAGAGTGCGGCTCAACCGCACCAGGGGCTCCCGATTGTGTCATTCTTTTTTCTTCTTTTTTCTTACTTTCAGGACTCCGTCTTCCAGAAGCCCTGTCCGGCACTAGAATTGCCGAACTCACGATGCAACAGCCAGGGAAGCAGAAAGCTACGCCGAGTGTCCAGGTGGTCTCTACTACGAGCATTATACCTGTTTTACATACCACCCCACAGCTTACCCCTGGAGGGGGACATGTTAAATAGTCCCATCCCTTGCTTACCGCACTATTTGTATCGTTCTGCTTTCATTGCAGTATCTTTTTGAATAAACAATACATAGCTTCTGCTTATTATTGCATTCCCTTTTTCCATATATGTTCATCTGTGACATGTTACACCCGTACACTTTGGTACGGCCAATACACCAGGGGCTTGAGTACCCCACAGAATGGTGTGATAAGTCCGAACACTTTCACAAGTGCGGCACCCCGAACTTATAGCATTATATGCATCGGCTCCGAATCATGTCTTGGGTCAATAGTTGGGTTTGCCCGGCTCCCATGTTTTGGTACCTTACGTTTCGTTATATCGGCTAAGGTAGCACTGGGAGAACCACTGCGATTGTGCCCCGGTTGAGCTGGGTTGAGCACCTCAGTGGAGAAAGCTAAAACTGACCGTCATGATAAGGCGAGAGCTGGTCGCTGTTCGAGAGGTTTTTTCGGGTCCCTAAAGACTTATGCCGCTTAGAGCGAGGAGCCGGCTCTGTCCGGCCAAGGCGTGGATAGCGCCCCGAACTCGGTCTTCCGAATACTAGGGGCTTCGCCGAAATTTAAAATTATAGAATTCTATGGCTAAGTGAGAGTGTTCAAGCACTATAAGTCCGGTTGCCTAGTTCGTTGCGTTGAGCGCCTCCCTCGTAGGACCCAAGAATGGGAACAAGAGCGCTCAAGTTTATCCCGAACACCCCAGCACTCGTGGCATGGGGGCTGAAGCCAATGACTTGCCATCTCTCATATTTGATAAACGGCCGCACAGAAGGTAATATTTTAAATTCACAAGCGTTGCTTAGCGCATATGAACAAGTTTTCAGCGTACAAGATAACAAATGCGAGTCTGTTCAAAAATTACATCTTTGGAACATTCACCCGCTATCAGGCGGGCACCCTCCAGGACGCCCTCATAATACATTTCGGGCTTGCGATGCTCCTTGCCCACTGGTGGTCCGTCCTTCACAAGCTTCTCACCATCCAGCTTGCCCCAGTGCACCTTAGCACGGGCAAGGGCCCTACGGGCACCTTCGATGCAGACAGAGCGCTTGATTACTTCGATCCATGGACAGGCGTCACCAGCCGCCGCACTAGCCCGAAGTAGCTCCCAGGCATGGCCTCATTTGGCCACAGCCGAGCTATAAGGCCCTTCATGGCCTGTTCGGCGACCTTGTGGAGCTCGACCAATTGCTTTAGTTCGTCGCTCAAGGGCACCGGATGTTCGGCCGCAGCATACTGAGACCAAAACACCTTCTCCGTTGAGCTCCCCTCTTCGGCTTGGTAGAAAGCGGCGGCATCGGATACACTGCGGGGCAGATCTGCGAAGGCTCCTGGAGAGCTCCGGATTCGGGTAAGTAACAGATAATTGACTTTTACATTCTTGCTTTGCATAAAGAATTCCTTACCCGCCGCTATCTTCTTCATTGCCTCAATTTCCTGGAGGGCTTTTTGGGTTTCGGCCTTAGCGGCTTTGGCACTCTCAAGAGCCGAGGCAAGCTCGGACTCTCGGGTCTTCGAGTCATGCTCCAAACCCTCGTGTTTTTTCACGAGAGCCTGGAGCTCTTGCCGTACCTCCGCCAGCTGCGCCTCCCCCTTCTCTCGCTCGGTGCATTCCGCGGCCGCTTTGTTTTCGGCCGCGGTCACCGCTTCCTTTAGAGTCGCCACCTCGTTCGTGGCCCCTACAATACCCATGTTATTCCTGTCTTTTTTGCAACCAATTCCTTTCTATAACGTATTACTTTAATAAGGTATTATTTACCTTCCTTGTCCTCGAGCTGCTTCTTGGCTTGACCGAGCTCGTTCTCGGACCACTCCAGGCTCTCCTTAAATACATTGACCTCCGCAGTCAGTGCGGCAGAGGTCAGCAGGGCAGCCTGCATTCCCATATTGACATAATTATGTTAGACTCCTGCGTATATCTTTTTAGATCCTTAGTCCGGCTTTTCTTTCCGAACACCGAACTAAGCATCAGGGGCTACTGTCTATGCGGTAATCTTCTTGCATATATTGAAAACTTACCTCAAAGCCTGTTAGAAGGCTGTTGCAGGCTTCAGTCAGCCCGCTCTTGGCGGACTGAACTTTCTGGATCACCGCACTCATAACAGTGCGGTGCTCCTCCTCGATGGAGGCGCTGTTAAGCGCCTCCAGTAAGCTGTCCGGTGCCTCCGGTTGGACGAAGGACACCGGCGTCTTGCACTTCTTACGAAGGGGCCACTTGCCGGACTTCGGAACCGCTGAAGGTTCCGGTATGGAGTCCGGACAAGGGTCGGGCTTAGAGCCCCTGGGGGTCTTGCTCCCCTCGCGCCTGGAGTCCGGGAGGCTGCCTGGTGGCGCCTCCTGCGCCACCTCCTCTTGACCAGGCCCCCCTTGGGGCCCCACCTCGGCGTCGTCGGCGGCGCGAGGCGAGGAGGCGGCCGAAAGAGAAGTGCTCTCAACTTCGGACGAATTCAGGGACCCACTTGACGAAGCGGCAAGCTCGCCCTTGGGCGGGCTGCATGATTGTTCGGCATTAGAGAACACTATGCAGTAAATAAAAAAACCATGGGTATCCGGACACTTACGATCTCGCCAGGGGCTTGGCCCTCGAGGGCCGCTCCTCCTCGCCGTCGTTGGCGTTGGTGGAGACGTCCGGAGGAAGGGTTTTTCCCTTCTTGGACCCTCCGGCCTCCCCAGTCGGGGCGACCTTCCTTTTCTTCTATTCTCCCGCTGGGGGAGAGGCTTCTTTTTCCTCCTCCTCAGGAGAGGATTCGGCTTCAGAATCTGATAGCACCTGATGCCGGGAGCTCCTTCGAGTTCCCGTGGCCTCCTTCTTGGCCTTCTTCTCCGACACCACGTGAGGTACCGGAACCAGCAGCCCCATCAAGCGGGCGTCCGCTGGGTCTTCTGGCAAAGGAGCCGGACAGTTAATCTGTCCGGACGTCTCCAGCCAGTCCTGTCAAAGGTTAGGGAGATTTAGATCCCGCATAGAGTCAAACTATGAAAAAAGAGTCCCATAAAGGGCAAAATAATTTACCTCGCTGGCTTGACGCTGCGAGCGGAATCCGCGATCTTCGTTAGCGGATGCGGGAGCTTCGGCGCCCTTGGACAGCACCTTCTAGGCATCTTCGTACGTAGTGTCGAAGAGCCGGCTCAAGGTCCGGTGCTGTGCCGGATCGAACTCCCACAAATTGAAGGCCCGTTGCTGGCATGGGAGAATCCGGCGGATGAGCATAACCTGGACGACGTTGACAAGCTTGAGGTTCTTGTCCACCAGGTTCCGGACACAGGTTTGGAGTCCGGCCAGCTCTTCCGAATCACCCCACGTCAGGCCCGTCTCTTTCCATGATGTGAGCCGCGTGGGGGAGCCAGATCTGAATTCGGGGGCCGCCGCCCATTTGGAGTCGCGTGGCTCGGTGATGTAGAACCACCCCGATTGCCACCCCTTTATGGTCTCCACGAAGGAGCCCTCAAGCCATGTGACGTTGGGCATCCTGCCCGCCATGGCGCCTCCGCACTCCGCTTGTCGGCCGCCCACTATCTTCGGCTTGACGCTAAAGGTCTTCAACCATAAGCCGAAGTGGGGCTGGATGCAGAGGAAGGCCTCGCACACGACGATAAACGTCGAAATATAGAGGATGAAGTTTGGGGCCAGATCGTGGAAATTCAGGCCGTAGTAGAACATGAGCCCCCGGACAAATGGGTGAAGTGGAAAACCTAGTCCGCGGAGGAAGTGGGTGAGGAACACGACCCTCTCATGGGGCCTGGGGGTGGGGATGAGCTGCCCCTTGGTGGGGAGCCGACACGCGATGTCGCCGGACAAGTATCCGGCCTCCCGTAGCCTTGTGATGTGCCCCTCCGTGACGGAGGAGGCCATCCACTTGCCTCCCGCTCCGGACATGGCTGGAGAAGGTTGAGGTGAGAGTGTGCGGACTTGGGCGCTGGAGCTCGAGTGTGCGGAAATGGATGAGCAAAGGAGGAAGAAGGCGTAGGTGAAAAGGCGGATCCTTATCCCTTTATATGGACGGACGCAACTAAGCGCCCCCACCAGCCTGGTAAAACTCTCTTATCTTCCAAGCGCCGTAATCAATGGCGCGGTTGGGTTACCCACGTCCGTATTGATGAGAATCCCGGAATAAGGGGGACACGATCTCTGCCATGACAAGACGTGCCAAGGAAACTGCCTCGCTAAACGCGCTGAGGTGGTATGGTAAAAACAATTCAAATAAAGACTTGGCCGTGGTGTGATGGCACGCCACGGAATACGTCAGCAGATTGATTTTGTGTAAATATTATTATCTCTATGGTGTTATGTGGAAATTATTTTGTAGAGCCGGACACTGTCCTTGTGTTCAAAATCTTCTATGAAGTATTCGGAGGAGGAAACCGCCTTGCAATGCCGAAGATAATATGCGCGCCGGACTCATCGTCATTGAAGCTTGGTTCAGGGGCTACTGAGGGAGTCCTGGACTAGGGGGTGTCCGGATAGCCGAACTATCATCGTTGGCCGGACTCCTGGACTATGAAGATACAAGATTGAAGACTTCGTCCCATGTCCGGATGGGACTTTCCTTGGCGTGGAAGGCAAGCTCGGCGATACGGATATGTAGATCTCCTACCGATGTAACCGACTCTGTGTAACCCTAACCCTATCCGGTGTCTATATAAACCGGAGGGTTTTAGTCCGTAGGACGAACAACAATCATACCATAGGCTAGCTTCTAGGGTTTAGCCTCTCTGATCTCGCGGTAGATCTACTCTTGTACTACCCATATCATCAATATTAATCAAGCAGGAGTAGGGTTTTACCTCCGTCGAGAGGGCCCGAACCTGGGTAAAAACATCGTGTCCCTCGTCTTATGTTACCATCCGCCTAGACGCACAGTTCGGGACCCCCTACCCGAGATCCGCCGGTTTTGACACCGACAATAGGGTTTCTTTGAAGTGTGCTCGCAATTGTGGCGTCAGTGTAAGCCGGCGGAAAATAGGCCGAGAGTAACGACGCCGGCGGCAGCACCTGGCACAATATGGCGCCCATCCGACAAGGTTCGCAGCTACACATAGCAATGTCGACGTCATGGCGCTGAGGAAGAAAAATATGAAGGAGAAATGCAGTTTGCACGCCATGGTAGTGTTGGTGCAAGAGGGTGCAGAGAGAAGGCCTAAAACAACAACATTGACGATGGCATTAGTGTAGTAGGACGCTGTTGGAAATATGCCCTAGAGGCAATAATAAATTAGTTATTATTATATTTCCTCGTTCATGATAATAGTTTATTATCCATGCTATAATTGTATTGATAGGAAACTCAGATACATGTGTGGATACATAGACAACACCATGTCCCTAGTAACCCTCTAGTTGACTAGCTCGTTGATCAATAGATGGTTACAGTTTCCTGACCATTGACATTGGATGTCATTGATAACGGGATCACATCATTAGGAGAATGATGTGATGGACAAGACCCAATCCTAAGCCTAGCACAAGGATCGTAGTTCGTATGCTAAAGCTTTTCTAATGTCAATTATCTTTTCCTTAGACCATGAGATTGTGCAACTCCCGGATACCGTAGGAATACTTTGGGTGTACCAAACGTCACAACGTAACTGGGTGGCTATAAAGGTGCACTACAGGTATCTCCGAAAGTGTCTGTTGGGTTGGCACGAATCGAGACTGGGATTTGTCACTCCGTGTAAACGGAGAGGTATCTCTGGGCCCACTCGGTAGGACATCATCATAATGTGCACAATGTGATCAAGGAGTTGATCACGAGATGATGTGTTACGGAACGAGTAAAGAGACTTGCCGGTAACGAGATTGAACAAGGTATCGGGATACCGACGATCGAATCTCGGGCAAGTACAATACCGCTAGACAAAGGGAATTGTATACGGGATCGATTGAGTCCTTGACATCGTGGTTCATCCGATGAGATCATCGTGGAACATGTGGGAGCCAACATGGGTATCCAGATCCCGCTGTTGGTTATTGACCGGAGAACGTCTCGGTCATGTCTGCATGTCTCCCGAACCCGTAGGGTCTACACACTTAAGGTTCGATGACGCTAGGGTTATAAAGGAAGCTTGTATGTGGTTACCGAATGTTGTTCGGAGTCCCGGATGAGATCCCGGACGTCACGAGGAGTTCCGGAATGGTCCGGAGGTAAAGATTTATATATGGGAAGTCCTGTTTTGGTCACCGGAAAAGTTTCGGGCGATATCGGTAATGTACCGGGACCACCGGGAGGGTCCCGGGGGTCCACCAAGTGGGGCCACCTGCCCCAGAAGGCTGCGTGGGCCAAGTGTGGGAGGGGACCAGCCCCTAGGTGGGCTGGTGCGCCCCCCACAAGGGCCCAAGGCGCAAGGGAGAGTGGGAGGGGGCAAACCCTAGTCCAGATGGGCCTTAAGGCCCACCTAGTGGGCGCCTCCCCTCTCTCCCCTCTTGGCCGCCCCCCAAATCCCATCTAGGGCTGGCCGCCACCCCTAGGGGGTGGAAACCCTAGAGGGGGCGCAACCCCCCCTTCCCCTATATATATTGGAGGTTTGGAGCAGCCCAACACATGAGAACCTCTCCTCTCGTTGGTGCAGCCCTGCATCTCTTCTTCCTCCTCCTCTCTCCTGTGGTGCTTGGTGAAGCCCTGCAGGATAGCCACGCTCCTCCATCACCACCACGCCGTTGTGCTGCTGCTGGATGGAGTCTTCCTCAACCTCTCCCTCTCTCCTTGCTGGATCAAGGCGTGGGAGACGTCACCGGGCTGTACGTGTGTTGAACGCGGAGGTGCCGTCCGTTCGGCACTAGGATCTCCGGTGATTTGGATCACGACGAGTACGACTCCTTCAACCCCGTTCTCATGAACGCTTCCGCTTAACGATCTACAAGGGTATGTAGATGCACTCTCCTTCCCTCGTTGCTGGTTTCTCCATAGATAGATCTTGGTGACACGTAGGAAAATTTTGAATTTCTGCTACGTTCCCCAACAGTGGCATCATGAGCTAGGTCTATTGCGTAGATTCTTTGCACGAGTAGAACACAAAGTAGTTGTGGGCGTTGATGTTGTTCAATATGCTTACCGTTACTAGTCCAATCTTGTTTCGACGGTATTGTGGGATGAAGCGGCCCGGACCGACCTTACACGTACTCTTACGTGAGACAGGTTCCACCGACTGACATGCACTTGGTGCATAAGGTGGCTAGCGGGTGCCAGTCTCTCCCACTTTAGTCGGAACGGATTCGATGAAAAGGGTCCTTATGAAGGGTAAATAGCAATTGGCATATCACGTTGTGGTTTTGCGTAGGTAAGAAACGTTCTTGCTAGAAACCCATAGCAGCCACGTAAAACATGCAAACAACAATTAGAGGACGTCTAACTTGTTTTTGCAGGGTATGCTATGTGATGTGATATGGCCAAGAAGAATGTGATGAATGATATGTGATGTATGAGATTGATCATGTTCTTGTAATAGGATTCACGACTTGCATGTCGATGAGTATGACAACCGGCAGGAGCCATAGGAGTTGTCTTTATTTATTGTATGACCTGCGTGTCATTAAACAACGCCATGTAATTACTTTACTTTATTGCTAACCGGTAGCCATAGTAGTAGAAGTAATAGTTGGCGAGACAACTTCATGAAGACACGATGATGGAGATCATGATGATGGAGATCATGGTGTCATGCCGGTGACGATGATGATCATGGAGCCCCGAAGATGGAGATCAATGGAGCTATATGATATTGGCCATATCATGTCACTACTATATAATTGCATGTGATGTTTATTATGTTTATGCATCTTGTTTACTTAGAACGACGGTAGTAAATAAGATGATCCCTTACAACAATTTCAAGAAGTGTTCTCCCCTAACTGTGCACCGTTGCTAAAGTTCGTCGCTTCTAAGCACCACGTGATGATCGGGTGTGATGGATTCTTACGTTCACATACAACGGGTGTAAGACAGATTTACACACGCGAAACACTTAGGGTTAACTTGACGAGCCTAGCATGTACAGACATGGCCTCGGAACACAGAGACCGAAAGGTCGAGCATGAGTCGTATAGTAGATACGATCAACATGAAGATGTTCACCGATGATGACTAGTCCGTCTCACGTGATGATCGGACACGGCCTAGTTGACTCGGATCATGTAATCACTTAGATGACCAGAGGGATGTCTATCTGAGTGGGAGTTCATAAGATGAACTTAATTATCTTGAACATAGTCAAAAGACCTTTTGCAAATTATGTCGTAAGCTCGCGCTTTAGTTCCACTGTTTAGATATGTTCCTAGAGAAAATATAGTTGAAAGTTGAAAGTAGCGATTATGCGGACAGTAGAAAGCTTATGTCCTTAATGCACCGCTCAGTGTGCTGAACCCCAAACGTCGTTTGTGGATGTTGCGAACATCGGACATACACGTCTTGATAACTACGTGATAGTTCAGTTAAACGGTTTAGAGTTGAGGCACGAAAGACGTTTTCGAAATGTCGCGGAACATATGAGATGTTTCGAGGGCTGAAATTAGGATTTCAGGCTCGTGCCCACGTCAAGAGGTATGAGACCTCCGACGATTTTCTTAGCCTACAAACTAAGGGAGAAAAGCTCAATCGTTGAGCTTGTGCTCAGATTGTCTGAGTACAACAATCACTTGAATCGAGTGGGAGTTGATCTTCCAGATGAGATAGTGATGTTTCTCCAAAGTCATTGCCACCAAGCTGCTAGAGCTTCGTGATGAACTATAACATATCAGGGATAGAATGATGATCCTTGAGGTATTCACGATGTTTGACACCGCGAAAGTAGAAATCAAGAAGGAGCATCAATTGTTGATGGTTGGTGAAATCACTAGTTTCAAGAAGGGCAAGGGCAAGAAGGGACACTTCATGAAACGGCAAATCAGTTGCTGCTCCAGTGAAGAAACCCAAGGTTGAACCCAAACCCGAGACTAAGTGCTTCTGTGATAAGGGGAATAGTCACTAGAGCGGAATTACCCTAGATACTTGGTAGATGAGAAGGCTGGCAAGGTCGATAGAAGTATATTGGATATACATTATGTTAATGTGTACTTTACTAGTACTCCTAGTAGCACCAGGGTATTAGATACCGGTTCGGTTGCTAAGTGTTAGTAACTCGAAATAAAAGGCTACGGAATAAACGGAGACTAGCTAAAGGTGAGCTGACGATATGTGTTGGAAGTGTTTCCAAGTTTGATGTGATCAAACATCGCACGCTCCCTCTACCATCAAGATTAGTATTAAACCAGAATAATTATCATTTGGTGTTTGCGTTGAGCATAGACATGATTGGATTATGTCTATCGCAATACGGTTATTCATTTGAGGAGAATAATGGTTACTCTATTTATTTGAATAATACCTTCGATGGTCTTGCACCTAAAAGAATGGTTTATTGAATCTCGATCGTAGTGATACACATTTTCATGCCAAAAGATATAAGATAGTAATGATAGTACCACGTACTTGTGGCACTGCCATGTAAGTCATATTGGTATAAAACGCATGAAGAAGCTCCATGTTGATGGATCTTTGGACTCACTCGTTTTTGAAAAGTTTGAGACATGCAAACCATGTCTATTGGTGCATACGCATGAAGAAACTCCATGCAGATGGATCGTTTGGACTCACTTGATTTTGAATCACTTGAGATATGCAAATCATACCACATGGGCAAGATGACTGAAAAGCCTCGTTTCAGTAAGATGGAACAAGATAGCAACTTGTTGGAAGTAACACATTTTGATGTGTGCAGTCCAATGAGTGCTGAGGCATGCAGTGAATATCGTTATGTTCTTACTTCACAGATGATTCGAGTAGATGTTGAGTATATTTACTTGATGAAACACAAGTCTGAATTATTGAATGGTTCAAGTAATTTCAGAGTGAAGTTAAGATCATTCGTGACAAGAGGATAGAATGTCTATGATATGATCATAGAGATGAATATCTGAGTTACGAGTTTTGGCACACAATTAAGACATTGTGCAAATTGTTTCACAATTAATACCGCCTGGAACACCATAGTGTGATGGTGTGTCCGAACATCATAGTTGCACCCTATTGGATATGGTGCGTACCATGATATCTCTTATCGAATTACCACTATCGTTCATGGGTTAGGCATTAGAGAGAACCGCACTCACTTTAATGGGGCACCACGTAATTCCGTTGAGACGACACCGTTTGGAGAAACCTAAGTTGTCGTTTCTTAAAAGTTTGGGGCTGCGACGCTTATGTGGAAAAGTTTCAGGTTGATAAGCTCGAACCCAAAGCGGACAAAATGCATCTTCATAGGACACCCAAAACAGTTGGGTATACCTCCTAATTCAGATCCGGAAGCAATAGGGATTGTTTCTTGAATCGGGTCCTTTCTTGAGGAAAAGTTCGTCTCGAAAGAATTGAGTGGGAGGATGGTGGAGACTTGATGAGGTTAATGAACCGTCACTTCAACTAGTGTGTAGCAGGGCACAGGAAGTTGTTCCCATGGCACCTACACCAATTGAAGTAGAAGCTTATGATAGTGATCATGAAGTTTTGGATCAAGTCACTAACGTACCTCGTAGGGTGACAAGGATGCGTAGTACTTCAGAGTGGTACGCAATCTTGTCTTGAAGGTCATGTTGCTAGACAACAATGAACCTACGAGCTATGGAGAAGCGATGATGGGCCCGGATTCCGACAAATGGTTAGAAGCCATGAAATCCGAGATAGTATCCATATATCAGAACAAAGCATGGACTTTGATGGACTTGCCTGATGATCGGCAAGCCATTGAGATAAATGGATCTTTAAGAAGAAGACGGACGTGGACGGTAATATCGCCGTCTATGAAGCTCGACTTGTGGCAAAGAGTTTTTCACAAGTTCAAGGAGTTGACTACGATGAGATTCTCTCATTCGTAGCGATGCTTAAGTCCGTCAGAATCATGTTAGCATTAGCTGCATTTATGAAATCTGGCAGATGGATGTCAAAACGAGTTTCCTTACCAGTCTTCGTAAGGAAAGGTTGTATGTGATACAATCAGAAAGTTTTTGTCAATCCTAAGGATGCTAAAAGGTATGCTGGCTCCAGCGATCCTTCTAAGGACTGGAGTAAGCATCTCGGAGTTGGAATGTACGCTTTGATGAGATGATCAAAGATTTTGGGTTTATATAAAGTTTATGAGAAACTTGTATTTCCAAAGAAGTGAGTGGGAGCACTATAGAATTTCTGATGAGTATATGTTGTTGACATATTGTTGATCAGAAATGATGTAGAATTTCTGGAAAGCATATAGGGTTATTTGAAAGATGTTTTTCAATAGAAAACCTGGATTAAGCTACTTGAACATTGAGCATCAAGATCTATAAGGATAGATCAAAATGCTTAATAATACTTTCAAATGAGCACATACCTTGACATGATCTTGAAGGTGTTCAAGATGGATCAGTCAAAGAAGGAGTTCTTGCCTGAGATGTAAGGTATGAAGTTAAGAGTTAAAGCTCGACCACGGCAGAAAGAGAGAAAGGACGAAGGTCGTCCCCTATGCTTCAGACATAGGCTCTATAGTATGCTATGCTGTGTACCGCACCGGAAGTGTGCCTTGCCATGAGTCAGTCAAGGGGTACAAAAATGATCCAGGAATGGATCATTGAACAGCGGTCAAAGTTGTCCTTGGAGTAAATAAGGACATGTTTCTCGATTATGGAGGTAATAAAGAGTTCGGCGTAAAGGGTTACGTCGATGCAAGCTTTAACACCTATTCGAGTGACTCTGAGGAGCAAACCGGATACGTATAGTGGAGCAACCATTTGGAATAGATCCAAGTGGAGCGTGGAAGCAGCGTTTACAATATGACCTAGAAATTTGCAAAGCACACACGGATCTGAAAGGTTCAGACCCGATGACTAAAAACCTCTCTCACAAGCAAAACATGATCAAACCCCAGAACTCATTGAGTCTTAATCACATGATGATGTGAACTAGTTTAGTGACACTAGTAAACTCTTGGGTGTTGGTCACATGGCGATGTGACCTGTGAGTGTTAATCACATGGCGATGTGAACTAGATTATTGACTCTAGTGCAAGTGGGAGACTGTTGGAAATATGCCCTAGAGGCAATAATAAATTAGTTATTATTATATTTCCTCGTTCATGGTAATAGTTTATTATCCATGCTATAATTGTATTGATAGGAAACTCAGATACATGTGTGGATACATAGACAACACCATGTCCCTAGTAAGCCTCTAGTTGACTAGCTCGTTGATCAATAGATGGTTACGGTTTCCTGACCATGGACATTGGATGTCATTGATAACGGGATCACATCATTAGGAGAATGATGTGATGGACAAGACCCAATCCTAAGCCTAGCACAAGGATCGTAGTTCGTATGCTAAAGCTTTTCTAATGTCAAGTATCTTTTCCTTAGACCATGAGATTGTGCAACTCCCGGATACCGTAGGAATGCTTTGGGTGTACCAAACGTCACAACGTAACTGGGTGGCTATAAAGGTGCACTACAGGTATCTCCGAAAGTGTCTATTGGGTTGGCACGAATCGAGACTGGGATTTGTCACTCCGTGTAAACGGAGAGGTATCTCTGGGCCCACTCGGTAGGACATCATCATAATGTGCACAATGTGATCAAGGAGTTGATCACGGGATGATGTGTTACGGAACGAGTAAAGAGACTTGCCGGTAACGAGATTGAACAAGGTATCGGGATACCGACGATCGAATCTCGGGCAAGTACAATACCGCTAGACAAAGGGAATTGTATACGGGATCGATTGAGTCCTTGACATCGTGGTTCATCCGATGAGATCATCGTGGAACATGTGGGAGCCAACATGGGTATCCAGATCCCGCTGTTGGTTATTGACCGGAGAACGTCTCGGTCATGTCTGCATGTCTCCCGAACCCGTAGGGTCTACACACTTAAGGTTCGATGACGCTAGGGTTATAAAGGAAGCTTGTATGTGGTTACCGAATGTTGTTCGGAGTCCCGGATGAGATCCCGGACGTCACGAGGAGTTCCGGAATGGTCCGGAGGTAAAGATTTATATATGGGAAGTCCTGTTTTGGTCACCGGAAAAGCTTCGGGCGATATCGGTAATGTACCGGGACCACCGGGAGGGTCCCGGGGGTCCACCAAGTGGGGCCACCTGCCCCAGAAGGCTGCGTGGGCCAAGTGTGGGAGGGGACCAGCCCCTAGGTGGGCTGGTGCGCCCCCCACAAAGGGCCCAAGGCGCAAGGGAGAGTGGTAGGGGGCAAACCCTAGTCCAGATGGGCCTTAAGGCCCACCTAGTGGGCGCCTCCCCTCTCTCCCCTCTTGGCCGCCCCCCCAAATCCCATCTAGGGCTGGCCGCCACCCCTAGGGGGTGGAAACCCTAGATGGGGGCGCAGCCCTCCCCTTCCCCTATATATATTGGAGGTTTTGGAGCAGCCCAACACATGAGAACTTCTCCTCTCGTTGGTGCAGCCCTGCATCTCTTCTTCCTCCTCCTCTTCTCCTGTGGTGCTTGGCGAAGCCCTGCAGGATAGCCACGCTCCTCCATCACCACCACACCATTGTGCTGCTGCTGGATGGAGTCTTCCTCAACCTCTCCCTCTCTCCTTGCTGGATCAAGGCGTGGGAGACGTCACCGGGCTGTACGTGTGTTGAACGCGGAGGTGCCGTCCGTTCGGCACTAGGATCTCCGGTGATTTGGATCACGATGAGTACGACTCCTTCAACCCCGTTCTCATGAACGCTTCCGCTTAACGATCTACAAGGGTATGTAGATGCACTCTCCTTCCTTCGTTGCTAGTTTCTCCATAGATAGATCTTGGTGACACGTAGGAAAATTTTGAATTTCTGCTACGTTCCCCAACAGAAGCAAGCGAGGAAGTCAAGATGAACAACGTCGCGGTGGTTTCAGTGTAGCAGGACATGGGAGAGAAAACAGAGAGGAACGATGATCGCCCGAGTGTAGAATGACACGGGAGAGGAGGTTGAGAGGAACGACGCCGGTGGTGGCGCTAGTGCAACAGTACGCGGGAGAGGAGGCTGAGAAGAACGACGCCGACGTTTGTGCCAGTGTAGCAGGACACAGGACTTGAGACCGAGATTAAGGAGTGTCATTAACACACACCACACATATGCATGCATACATTCCAATGAGGAAGAAATTAGATCTACTCGTCTACGATCGTCCAAACAAAAAAATGTGCAATACGAAAATCGTGTGAAACTACAAGACAAAGCTACTGGTCAAAAGAAATTTCAAAGGGTCAACCATGCGCGACAAATTTGGTAAAATTCATACAAAATAACTCCAAACATGAACACAAAATTAAGCATCTACGGTCGAGGAAACTTCGAACTGAACGTCTGAATGAAACCATAACATTGGTGTGCATCTTTTTCGTATAGGGCTTATCTCGAATCGAAGCACCGTTGGGTAGATTGGAAGGAACGAGGAAGAAAGGAGATTAGAGACGAACTCACTCTGAGGTAGGAGCTGATAGCACGTACGGGCCTCACATCACACTGGCATACTCTTGTGCAAGGGGGCACACAATGTGCGCTCGATGTGGCTCAACTCAGCCTGACTGGCTTGAAACTACCGATTCGGTAGTTTCTAGCGGGCCTGGCTGGGAGCTGCTTTAAGCTCTGCGCAACGCAGGCCCAACAGTGAATACAGGGAACCAAATAGCCCATTTTCTTTCCCGCGAGGGCTTGGTTGGCCTCTATGCGACCTACCAAACAGGCTCTAGTGTGCCTTGTGACTGCGGTGGACGGTAACCGCAGCGCCGCGTCGACACGACAAGCATGCAGTCGCGGGCGGACCTGCTGGTGCGGCAGCGAACTAGTTGATATTCTCGTCGCTGCAGAGAATGTTTGTGCGAAGAAGCACCGAGGCGGAGATCAGAGGGGCACAAATGCAATGTGCGCACCATGGCCGTGTCAGTGTAGTAGGTGCAGGGGAGGAGGCTGAAAAGAACGATGCCGGCGACAATGTAGTAGAACATAAGCGAGGAGAGTGAAAGGAAGCACGCTAACAACAACATAGTAGGACGGAGGCAAGGAGGCCGAGAGGAACGGCGCGGACGATGGCGTCACTGTAGCAGGACGTGGTAGAGAAGGCTGAAAGGAACGACATTGATGGTCGCACCAGTGCAGTAAGACGCGGGAGAGGAGGCCAAGATGAACGACGGCGATGCTGCCGCCTTTGCAGCAGGACAAGCGAGAGGAGCCCGAGAAGAACGATTAAAAGGGACTACAAGGGACATTAAGAACTGTCAATTAAACAACACAATCATACACATATTTACACTCATGAGGAAGATGTAGATCTACTCATGTACAATTGTGGAAACACATAACGTGCAAGCCGAAAGTCGTGTGAAATTGTGAGATGAAGCCACTGGTCAAACAAAATTTCAGACGGTCAACCCTGCACGATGAATTTTGACAAAATTCATGCAAAATAGCTCCAAACATGAACACGAAATTGAACATATATAGTCGAATAAACTACGAACCAATTTTCTGAATGGAATTGCAACATCGATGTGTATCTTTTTTCTGTAGACCTTATCTCAAAGCAGAGTACCGTTGTGTTGATTAAAAAGTCAAAGAGATTAAAGGAAGCTTATACTAGAACACGTGAGCTTGATTGCATTGCTAGGGCCTAGCTCCCGAAACCGGCCGAATCGAGGGTTCCCAAGGATGTAGGCCCAAAAGTGCTTTTAAATTCCGTGTTATGCAGGTAAATAGTGAATGTGGACAATCAAATAGACCAAATTCTTTACATACGAAGCTGCTTGGGCTCCATGCAAGCAACCAAACACGTCTCTGACGGATCGATTCTTAACATATATGTATCCAGCGTGAGGGAATAGGTAAATTTCTACGAAAAGAGAATAAGAAAATGGGAGTGACTGGTCGTTTTGACAGGGTAGCTTTGGGCCACGTTATTTGGGCCCGTGAGATCATGTGAAGCTACACCTTAGCACTGCGATATCTCCCGTCTCAGTGATATATTGAGATTTGAGACATGTTGGCTGGAGAGAGATGGTTTTAAGTAGGTTGCACAAAAAAGGTTGAATACTTCTACTTATGTAAGTAAGATAAGATAAACCGTACGAGAAAACTAGGATATTGAGGAAACATTTGAAAGGGTTGCATATCAATATTGAACGGATGTGTAGATATCTAAAAAAAAGAAATTGAGAAAATTTGATGATTTGGATATGAAAAATGAAACAAGAGCTACTAATCCAAAAAAAAGCTACTAATCCAAAGAAGCTTCTTAGAAGTGAAGAATTGAAATGGAAACAGGGAACAGTTGATAATGATTTTTTTCAAGGGACAAATGATAATGATTTATTAGAAGTAGATGGGGATACCAAGTACTTCCATCTGAAAGCCAGTGGAAGAAAGCAATATTGCAATTTTGCAAAATAATGGTGTTGAGCCTAGGGGATGATGAGCAGATATAACACATTACTCAAATCTATAAAACCCTTTTTGTGCTCATGAAGCGACCTCCATTTCTTTGGATGGTTTATATTATTCTCAATTGAGTATAGAGGAACAATATTTTTTTACTAACGAGTTTGTTTGGGGGAGAATAAAAAATATGTGTTTGGTTTGAAGCATAATTAATCTGCAAAACCTGATCGTTTACCTGCATAATTTTACAAAGTTTGTTGGGAGGATATTAAACATGATTAGAAAGAAATGTTTGATGCATTTAGTAATGGAGTGTTGGATTTTGAGAGGTGGAATCATTGCATTATTACCTTGTTTTCGTGGCATTATCACCCCGTTTTCAAAAGTTCATGATGCTAAGGTATTCATAAGTTTGGGCCAATATGCCTACTAAGTGCCAGCTGTAAAATACTCACAAAGTTTTTAGATGTTAGATTACGACTGGTGATTGGTAAGCAGACTGATAATATTAAGGATAGATATATAATGGTGGGTGTTTCTTTATTTCATGAAACCATTCATGCAATTCAATCAACAAAAAAAGTTGGGGTGCTGCTTATGATAGATTTTGAAAAGATATATGACAAAGTTAAGGGGACTTTTTTGTATCAAATGATGCAAGTAAAAAAGTTTTGGGAACAAGTGGAATGATTGGGTGATGAAGATTGTTGGAGGTGGAAGAGTGGTGAGTAAAGTGAACAACAAGATACAGCCATCTTTCCTAACTTACAAAGCTGGACATGGAGATCCTTTGTGTCCCCTCGTTTTCAATTAAAATCTCGTCTAGTTGATGTTGAAGAAGAACATATTAACCTATTAAATTTGCTCAAGAGGGGTTGTACTAGCAATGACCAATGCCACTTGTGTGAGCATAAGGAGAATCTTGAACATTTGTTCTTTAAGTGCAATCTCGCGAAACTCATTTGGCAAATTGTGGTTTAACTGCATTTAACTTGATGATTTAGTTGGTGATGGAGCTTGAATTTTCTCAAACAATATCCGAGCTCGAGGTTCAAGATGGTGCTAGAAGAAGCTTATGTGGGAAGCCATGTCTGAGATCCTTCATGTAGACTCCTAGGCATGCGATGCAGGTTTTTGGGCTAAGGATAGTGGATCCTGGTTGGTTTAGATCTGTATTTTATTCAAGATATGTTTTGGAGGAGATTGTGTTTAGATCTTGTTATGCTTTTTGTTGCTTTGATGCATATGTTGCTTGTGGCTGGTGTTGGCCTTGGGGTTTCTAACTATTTCAAATCTTTCAGAGCTTGCGATGTAATTCTCCTTAGCATGTTTGTTAACTATGTTTTGCATTATTTTCTAGTTATGTTTGCTTTCAAAATGGTTGTGGTGGTTTGTCTAAGAGAAATCGACAAGGCGACTCGTTGATTAAAAAGAATGCATAGGTTTCCAGTTTCATTTTCTTTGGTGGGCTTGATCCAGTTTCTCCATAGTTGAAGATGCATATGTTTCCTTCCTCATTGATTAACAATCCTTGAACTAGTGTTAAAACTATACTCTGATTCTACTCTAATTTTAATATTACCGTAACTTTGTGCTCATCTGCAAGAGAGTGATATCAGAGCTCGGTTCAATAGGGTCGTTAGCCTAGTTGCCTCCGGTTGGTGTAATGGAAGAGGATGGAGAATGTTGAACCTAAAGGCCATTGGTATGATTCGTTTTTACATCAATAGCGATATATTCCAACAAGTTGCAAATGAAACAAACGCTTATCAAATGTGGCGGAAGTTAGAGTTCATATTTGAGAGAAACACTTTAGTAAACAAAGCCATGGTAATCAAACACCTGTGAAGCTTGACTACCCAAATGAAAATAATTTGATTTAGCAACTGAATGTCCTCCAATATTGTCTAATCAACTCTTATCTGTGAAGATCAAGTTTGATGATCAGATGCAAGCGTTGTTGCAAATGATCGAGGTCCATTCCCAATAGCTATAACATGCTTTTTGTGTCACTTAGCAATTCAAGTTCAAATGGCAGCCCGATAATAGAGATGGTGAAGAACATCATGTTGAATGAAGAATCCAAATAGATAGAACACGGAGAAAACAAAGTCTCTTCTGATGATGCAAACGTGGCTAAACCCAAGCTAAAATCTGCGAGTCATGGAAGTAGACATGCAAGACTTAACAAGGCATTGATAAATCTAGTGGGAGATCAAAGTCAAGACAAAAAAGAGTTTACCAATGGAGGGCACCAAAAGAATGATTGCATGCTATATAGAGAGAATTTGGTGAGGGTAAAACTACAAAGTAAAACTAAGCAAACGGAAGAGACATTTTCTTACATAAATACACAATGTGAGGACTACTTAGTCATTAAAGATTAAGAATGCTATATTATTGTTGGTGACGATGCAATGAATTAGGGTGTGGATTGAGGTGTGTCCTTGCATATCACATCATACTAAGAGCACTTCAGATCAGACATCAATCCCATTAGTGGCTGGGGGGGAGAGAGAGAGAGAGAGAGAGAGAGAGAGAGAGAGAGAGAGAGAGAGAGAGAGAGAGAGAGAGAGAGAGAGAGAGAGAGAGAGAGAGAGAGAGAGATCTATCAAAAAAAAATGACAAGTGTATGTGTTAAAGCAAACATAGACTGCATGTTAGTGATGCATGTTTCCAATATAAGGTCAAATCTTTGTGAAGGAAAATGAAAGCCCACCTATGGAAGTAAGCAATGTTGTCTATATATTACTAAAAACCAAGTTGTACAAGGTAGTGCTGAGTATTGCTGATAAGGAAATTTCAATCGTTTGGGCACACATATAAAGTTATAAACTGTCCAAATGAGCGTTCTTGTACTAGTCTTAACTGCTAGTCATGAATATGGCGATCTATTTGTGATGCAACGCTTTATTTACTCAATACACTCGTGCTTAATAAAAAGTCCAAAAATCTAGATGACTATTATGTAGGTAGTGTCTATGGACAACTTTTTATTAACCTTCCGGCACTACAGGGACAAGGAGGAGCTTTTCCTTTCGGTGCACCGTTACCCCAAATGATTCAGTCATACTGATGCCAGCTTCCATTGATTCTGATGGCAGCTTCCAGTCGAAGTGGTACATGAGATTTGCTAGCATGATTTCAATGGTCACAATTGCAAAGTTGATACCTGGGCAGATCCTCCGCCCAGTCCCAAAGGGCAAGTAGGGGAAATCGATTCCCTTGTAGTCCATAGTTGCAGCGCTACCACCTTCCATGAACCGCTCAGGCATGAACTCTTCTGCGCTCTCCCAGCTGCTGGGATCCCTTGCAAGAGCCCAACTGTTGACGATGGCGCGCGTCCCTGATGGTATCGTGTAGCCATTAATTTTGCAGTCGGCCATGGAGAGGTGAGGCACAAGGAGCGGTGCGGGCATATGGAGCCGGAGTGTCTCTTTGATGACTGCCTTTAGGTAGGCCAAACTGCTTAGATCGTCTTCAGCAATCATGTCTTTCCCCTTGGATATAGTGCTCCTTACCTCGTTTTTTAGCTTATTCATGAGGTGGGGTTTTTGCATGAGCCGAACCATGGCATATTCCAACACTATAAATGATGTATCAGTGCCAGCTTCAAACATGATCTGCATACATACATACACACGTATACACATATCAGAATGAACAACATGTATAAGCTACTCTCCGTTCCAAATTATTTAAAGTTTTATGTTTGTATTAAGTCAACTCTTTTAAATTGGCCAAGTTTATAAAAAAACATAACAATATATTGAAACCAAATTAGCTTCGTTATAAAATATATTCCGTATACTATATATATATATATTTATTTATTTATTGTTGTAAATATTGAGACACTTTTGTATAGACTTAGTCAACTATAGTAAAATTTGACTAAACACAAAGCTACAACTTCAAATAATTTGGAACTGAACCTTAATATGTGAGGTCATACCTCCAACTGAGCCTTAATATGGTCTCTCGTAAGATTGTACTCTTGTTGAATGGAAAGCAACACATCGATGAAGTCGCTGTCATCGCCGCCTTGTTCTGACGTGGGCCTGCTTGCGTGCACATCGATGAGCATTGAGCAGTTCGTCCCACATCTTGTTCACCTTCTGGGCCTTGGCGCAAACCATCCTCTTGATGAAGTCCAGCTTCACCAACACTGGGAAGTAGTCTTCAAGGTTGAAACCGCCGATGAGCGATGAGTTGGCCTCGACGAGCTCTCGAAAGAGCTTGTTGTGGCCTTGTTTCCTGAAAGACTTGCCGGCCACAGCGTGGCAGACGATGTCGTTGGTGAATGCATTGAGCAGGTCACTCAGGTCCACGGCGGCGCCAGTGGTGGCGGCCTCCCGGATCTTGGCCACCACCAACCTTACCTTGTTGATCGAGGAGGCGAGCAGAGGCAACAATAGTTAATGTCAGTATGGCTGATGAGGTGGACAACATGCATGTACACAGATTTTTTGAGCACCTACACCCCGGACCTGCTATTCTGACCCTCCAATGTCGCTTTAAGATCTATGCGACACAACTAACTTTCTATATAATTTTTTCTCTTTTTCATTTCTCTCGTATAGAACATGTCTTGAAGTTCAATGATAAATCTTTCAGAATTTTTGGTCCGACATAAATACTAAAAGTAATATTTTTTTTCCAAACAAAACTTATTTTGTATATTTATGTTTGACCAAAAAATCTAAAAGTTTTATCCTAGATTCTAGCTAGAAAGCTTTGCTGTTTTAGATAGGTTTAAACTTCAAGACATGTTCTATATAAGAGAAATAAAAAAAGAAATATACTTGCACGAATTGCGATACGAGAAATGGATGGCTAGATAAAAAAGGCCCGTGTGCAGGTGCTCTAAAACATATTCTCGCAACATGCACATGGTGCTGTCAAATTCAAGTTGATGGGTAGCTACCTCGTTCTCGCGCGCATGGCGGTAGGAGCGGACCTTCTTGTTGGTGAGGAGGTGCGTGGTGGCGATCTTCTTGACCTGCCGCCAGTGCTCGCCGTAGGGGCAGAAGGCGACGTCCGTGGAGCCGTAGAAGAGGATGTCGGTGACGGGGGAGTATGCCCGGGACGCGAAGACGTGGTCGTGGGTGCGCAGCACGGCCTGCGCGGCGCTCGGCGAGGTTACGATGAGCGTCGGGACGGCTCCGAGGCGGAGGAGCATTAGTCCATCGCGGCCGTGCTTGGCGGCCAGGTCGCGGAGCGAGACGTGCGGGAGCGGGCCGACGAGGTGCAGGTGGCCGACGACGGGGAGCCTGCTGCTGGGGGAAGGCAGCCTGCTCAGCAGCTCTTCTCTGGCTCTCGCGGTGGCCACGGCCGTCGACGGCGTCGCGAGGCTGCGCACGACCAGGAGGAGAAGAAGAGGGCAGACGAGCAGGAGAAAGACCAGTCCTAGGTCTGCATGTGGAGACCTCCCTTGCAGCAGCAGCTCATGGATGCCATGCAACGGATGAACCATCTCAGCGGCGCTAGCTAATTACTTGTTCAGTTTACTGAATGAGGATGTTTATTGTGCACAGCAGCTCAGCTGGTTTTATAGCTACAAGCCTATAAATCGCAGCAGCAGCAGCAAGGGATCTCTTTTAGTCCATAAAGTTTATTCAGAGCACTCCAAAAGGTGACCTGGGAAGTTGTGATCGACTATTTTGAAGACAAAAACAAACAAGGAAAACGTTCTAAATAAATCAGATGATTTTGTCCCTGCGTAAGCCGTCTCCAACATGCGCCACTCGTCCGATGAGTCCCACGCGCCGCTTATCTCTCTCCCTGCTTTATCCTTTCTTTTCCCCTTATCTCTTCCTCAGTTGCGTTGAGCCATTCATTCTTTTCTTCCCTTTTCTTCTTCCTCCAGCACACAACAGCACATACCAGCGCCATCGCCGTCGCTGTAGACCGGCACCGCAATCACCTTACGTCGTCACCTAGTGCTGTTGCACCGCTGCTGCATATGGCTGTCTCCGCTTACCTCGCGCTGCTGTAGGCTAGGCCGCTAGGCTAGGGTGAAGATGATGCCATGGCCGGCGGGAGCTGTGTGCAGCAGATGAAGTAGAGGGGGCTCGCCGGTGTTGTGATGAAGCAGCGCGGGGGTTGCCGGAGCTGCAGTGAAGCGTGGCGGTGCCGATGGTGTGGTGCCGCAGGCTAGCCGACGGGTTGCAGCAACCAGGGGAGGGTCCTTATATCCTTTTGCAAAAATGTGGGAGTCCGTGCATCCGTCGAAGAGGCCGAAGCTAGCGCTGTCCTGACTGGGCTTCAGGAGCTGCTTCGGATTTATAAGGGGCCGCTGGTGGTGGAGATAGACTGTGCTGTGCTAGGTAAAGAGTTGCTCTGCTTGCTTCTCCTTGATAACGGAAATCAAGAGCTGCCTGCAACTATTCCCATATCATCAGTTCAGCATTGTGAAAAGAGAGTGTAATTCTCTAGCGCATGGTCTTGCAGGTATGGCAAAGATTTCAGGAGATATCCTGATGATAGGGAAGGTTCCTGATCCTCTTGAGCGGCTATGGCTGCGTGAATGTAATCCCAACCATGAGTAGTTTCACTCATTGGTTCTAAAAAAAAAAATATAATCCTAGTGTAAAATGAAGAAAAAATGTTAGAGACGTTTAGCAAATTATTTACTATCGATATTTACTATAGATATAAATAATCAATAATTAATTTGGTTTAACCAACATTTTGTTTGAATATAATGATTATAAATGTACACATTAAATCTGTAATACGCAAATTAATTAAATTAGTTTAGACTTACTTATATGGATTGAAAGAAAGAAAGTTAGAATATACTATATTATAGCTTCTCTAATTTTCCTTTTCAATGTTAGAGGATCCAGTTCCCGAGTTATCGTGCGCTGAAGGCTGAAACAGCCGGCCTTAGGGACGATTATTTTGACCGCTACGACGAGTGCACCGAGTCATTCGACATAGGTGCTGTGCTATGCATGCATACATGCACAACGTCTAGCTGTACTCGATCGCATCGCGCGTGTGCCTGTCTGCTGTTGGAGCTGGCCGGGACCGGCCGCCGGTTACTATTTTCCGGCGATCTCGCGTGTGTACAGGCTGGCTCGGCCCATCGATGCTTTTCGCTGGCATCAAACACGCACGTAGAGGCTGGGTTTGGAAGCAGTCCGCGGCGTGTTTGGTTGCTATTTGGGAATTTGCATGCATTGTATGTGTGGCTCACTTGGGCCTGGTTGAGAAAAAATATGAAAAATATCAACATCTACACATCGTTTATTTGTTCGCATCAAGGTTGTCTACATTAGAGGATCGTTTTTGGTATCACATTTACTGGTATGCATTGGCTCGACTCATGCAACTACACGGTGTTTGGTTGTATACACGGTATATAATTAAGAGTTAGCGCTTGCACTTAATACACAGAGTTACACTAGGGGCGTGTTTGGTTGTCATCTGCCAATTTGCCTGCATTGCATATATGTGTCAGTTGGGCCTGGCTGAGGGAAAACAGAAAAAAAACCAACATCTGTATATCGTTTGGTAGCCCACATCTAGACTTTCTGCATTAGGGCATCAGATTGGCACGTTGTTTGGTGTGTTGCGTTGTCTCCACTCACGCAACTACACGATGTTTAGTTGTATACACGGGATACGATTAAGAGTTAACACCTACACATGACAGCACAGAGTTACAATAGGGTTTCTTTGAAGTGTGCTCGAAATTGGGCGTCAGTGTAAGCCGGCGGAAAATAGGCCGAGAGTAACGACGCCGGCGGCAGCACCTGGCACAATATGGCGCCCATCCGACAAGGTTCGCAGCTACACATAGCAATGTCGACGTCATGGCGCTGAGGAAGAAAAATATGAAGGAGAAATGCAGTTTGCATGCCATGGTAGTGTTGGTGCAAGAGGGTGCAGAGAGAAGGCCTAAGACAACAACATTGACGATGGCGTTAGTGTAGTAGGACGCAAGCGAGGAAGTCGAGATGAACAACGTCGCGGTGGCTTCAGTGTAGCAGGACATGGGAGAGAAAACAGAGAGGAACGATGATCGCCCGAGTGTAGAATGACACGGGAGAGGAGGTTGAGAGGAACGACGCGGTGGTGGCGCTAGTGCAACAGTACGCGGGAGAGAAGGCCGAGAAGAACGACGCCGACGTTTGTGCCAGTGTAGCACGACATAGGACTTGAGACTGAGATTAAGGAGTGTCATTAACACACACCACACATATGCATGCATACATTCCAATGAGGAAGAAATTAGATCTACTCGTCTACGATCGTCCAAACAAAAAAAAATGTGCAATACGAAAATCGTGTGAAACTACAAGACAAAGCTACTGGTCAAAAGAAATTTCAAAGGGTCAACCATGCGCGACAAATTTGGTAAAATTCATACAAAATAACTCCAAACATGAACACAAAATTAAGCATCTACGGTCGACGAAACTTCGAACCGATCGTCTGAATGAAACCATAACATTGGTGTGCATCTTTTTCGTGTAGGCCTTATCTCGAATGGAAGCACCGTTGGGTAGATTGAAAGGAGCGAGGAAGAAAGGAGATTAGAGACGAACTCACTCTGAGGTAGGAGCTGATAGCACGTACGGGCCTCACATCACACTGGCATACTCTTGTGCAAGGGGGCACACAATGTGCCCTCGATGTGGCTCAACTCAGCCTGACTGGCTTGAAACTGCCGATTCAGTAGTTTCTAGCGGGCCTGGCTGGGAGCTGCTTTAAGCTCTGCGCAACGCAGGCCCAACAGTGAATACAGGGAACCAAATAGCCCATTTTCTTTCCCGCGAGGGCTTGGTTGGCCTCTATGCGACCTACCAAACAGGCTCTAGTGTGCCTTGTGACTGCGGTGGACGGTGACCTCGGCGCCACGTCCGACACGACAAGCATGCAGTCGCGGGCGGGCCTGCTGGTGCGGCAGCGAACTAGTTGATATTATCGTCGCTGCAGAGAATGTTTGTGCGAAGAAGCACCGAGGCGGAGATCAGAGGGGCACAAATGCAATGTGCGCACCATGGTCGTGTCAGTGTAGTAGGTGCAGGGGAGGAGGCCGAAAAGAACGATGCCGGCGACAATGTAGTAGAACATAAGCGAGGAGAGTGAGAGGAAGCACGCTAACAACAGCATAGTAGGACGGATGCAAGGAGGCCGAGAGGAACGGCGCGGACGATGGCGTCACTGTAGCAAGACGTGGGAGAGAAGGCTGAAAGGAACGACATTGATGGTCGCACCAGTGCAGTGAGACGCGGGAGAGGAGGCCAAGATGAACGACGGCGATGCTGCCGCCTTTGCAGCAGGACGAGCAAGAGGAGCCCGAGAAGAACGGTTAAAAGGGACTACAAGGGACATTAAGAACTGTCAATTAAGCAACACAATCATACACATATTTACACTCATGAGGAAGATGTAGATCTACTCATTTACAATTGTCGAAACACATAACGTGCACGCCGAAAGTCGTGTGAAATTGTGAGATGAAGCCACTGGTCAAACAAAATTTCAAGCGGTCAACCCTGCACGATGAATTTTGACAAAATTCATGCAAAATAGCTCCAAATATGAACACGAAATTGAACATATATAGTCGAAAAAACTACGAACCAATTTTCTGAATGGAATCGCAACATCGATGTGTATCTTTTTTCTGTAGACCTTATCTTAAAGCAGAGTACCGTTGTGTTGATTAAAAAGTCAAATAGATTAAAGGAAGCTTATACTAGAACACGTGCAAGCTCACACGTAACTGCACCACGAGGGCCATCCACGTGAGCTTGATTGCATCGCTCGGGCCTAGCTCCCGAAACCGGTCGAATCAAGGGTTCCCAAGGATGTAGGCCCAAAAGTGCTTTTTAAATTCCGTGTTATGCAGGCAAATAGTGAATGTGGACAATCAAATAGACCAATTTCTTTACATACGAAGCTGCTTGGGCTCCATGCAAGCAACCAAACACGTCTCTGATGCATCGATTCTTAATATATATGTATCCAACGTGAGGGAATAGGTAAATTTCTATGAAAAGAGAATAAGAAAATGGGAGTGACTGGTCGTTTGGACAGGGTAGCTTTGGGCCACGTTATTTGGGCCCGTGAGATCATGTGAAGCTACACCTTAGCACTGCGATATCTCCCGTCTTAGTGATATATTGAGATTCGAGACATGTTGGCTGGAGAGAGGTGGTTTTAAGTAGGTTGCACAAAAAAGGTTGAATACTTCTACTTATGTAAGTATGCATGATAAGATAAACCGTACGAGAAAACTAGGATATTGAGGAAACATTTGAAAGGGTTGCATATCAATATTGAACGGATGTGTAGATATCTAAAAAAAAGAAATTGAGAAAATTTGATGATTTGGATATGAAAAATGAAACAAGAGCTACTAATCCAAAGAAGCTTCTTAGAAGTGAAGAATTGAAATGGAAACAGGGAACAGTTGATAATGATTTTTTTTCAAGGGACAAATGATAATGATTTATTAGAAGTAGATGGGGATACCAAGTACTTCCACACTAGTAGAAAAAGGGCCTATAGTCCCGGTTGGTGAGGGCCTTTAGTTCCGGTTCATGAACCGGGACTAAAGGGTCGGTACTAATGCCCTGACCCTTTAGTCCCGGTTCAATCCAGAACCGGGACAGATGGGCCTCCACGTGGCCTTTCCGCTCAGCCCAGGCAGGAGGGCCTTTGGTCCCGGTTGGTGGCACCAACCGGGTCCAATAGGCATCCACGCGTCAGCATTTTTGTGGCTGGGGGTTTTGATTTTTTTTTGAAAGGGGGGGGGGTGGTTTGGGGGTTTTGGGGGGTTAATTTAGGTGTTTCATACATTGTGTTAGTTAGCTAATTAATAGAAAGAAGTGTCCTCTCTTTTGTCCGTGCTTAGTCGACGCTACGTACTATACATACGTATAAAGAGGACTAGCTAGACAGGCTAGCTAGCTAGTAAGCGAACGAAGGAAACAGAAGATCGTCATGAACATATATGCATACAGAGAGAAGTGATATCGACCACCTCTCCTTCTCCGAGAGATTGGTCGAAAAACAAGTTCTCGTATATCTATCCGACACTACCGGCTACATATATACAATAATTATCTTTTACAAATATAATCTCCTAACATACGGACGCGTGGTCCACATAGTATTCTCCGTCTTCAGTGATCACGTGGTCAAGAAAGAATGCCGCCAATTCCTCTTGAATTGCTCGCAGGCGATCTGGTGCTAGGAGTTCATCCCGCATCCGAAACATCTAATTTTAAGAAGGGGGTCAATACATATATATATGAATGAATGAAACTCAACACAAATGATGGTAATAATATAAAATTGTGAATATTGTTATTTACGCACTTCATATTGTTTGTCAGAGTAGCCCCGCTCACAGGTCGTGTGGCGGATGGACTCGCAAATGTAGTATCCACAGTAATCATTCCCTTGTTCCTGCCACAACCACTTTACAAGAAATAGAGGTCAATCAAACTGATAATTAGCAAGCATGCTAAATGGTATTGATGAAACTAGCGCTTGAATCACTAGTGGATGCGTGGAATATGCTACTATAGTACTTACTTTCGGGTGTCTAAATTGCAGCTTCTTCGGCAGTCCCGGAGCTTTTTTGGTGAATTTTCTCCAAGCCCTGCCATACAAAGAAAATAATTACTTGATATCAGAAATGAACAAAGTTGCTGATATGGTGGATAATGATCGATTTAACTTACTTCTCGAGCATTTCAATCATGTCCGCATACTCCTTGGGATCTTTTCGTTTGGAGTCTAAGACAGTTACTACTCCCTTCTCAAGCTTAATCTCTAGTAGAATATAGTGGTAGCTGCGCACACATGCATAACTCATCAATATTACATTACTATAACCTGGACTAATAAGGGAAACCGAATATGCCACAAGACAGTAATACTCACTTGAAGTTGTAAAGAAAGAGTATTATATCTTTGTGTTCATTTATTACCAACGATTGTAGCAAGTTGGCCTCGGTATTTTCGGCATGAAATTTAACCTCAGTTTTATCTATGAGATATGTGTTAATGAACCCAATATCACCCTCTTGTCTTTTCTTCAATTCGGCGATCTTCAATCTGCATAATATAGTGAGGATAATTATAAATACATGCAATGAAAGAGCTGAGTTATATAGAGAGACTTAATGACAGAAGTAGTACTACTTACAGAAAGTAGCAGGTGACCGTTGCTTTATCGAGGGCCAATTGATTGAAAAACTGATAGAACTCCACAAATGGAATAGGCATTAGTTCAATTCCAAGGAGGTCATGCTCCTTTTTAACTCTCACATACAAAGTACTCCTCCCCTCAGACTCTCTGCAGGTTTTCATGTACCAATCATGCAATCTTCGCATCATCGTTGATAGAGAACTTTCATCTTTGACGAGAGGCTTCCCGTACTCATATCTTTGTATCTGCACCTCCAAGAAATCATAATGTACATCGTCGGGCAGGTAATCTGCAGGATTGCCATAACCGGGCACCATCCTCGGATCGATGATGTCCCTAGCAGGCACCTTGAGCGGGGGGCACGATTGCTTCGCTTGTTCGCCGAGCTGGGCAATTTGTTTCCCAGCTCGTCGTTCTTTCATCCTTTGATCACTTTTAGTACTTCCCGACCTCTCCGCTTCGGCAAATGCCTTTCCAATAATGCGCTCATAGTTGCCTTTCGGTGGAGACTTGGGTGGTTTTGTCAGGGCAGCCAGAGTGCGCTTCACTTTCACCGGATCTACCTTCTCCTCCGGAGGTGGATGTCTCTTTGCTTTCAACCCTTGAAACCAGTCATCCACTTCGGTCTGCGCGATCTTCGCGTTTTCCTCCTCGGACCTCTCGTACGGTAACTTCTCTGGAGTCTTCAGAGAAGGACGGAATCTGTATCTCCTCCCGCCTTTGGCTGTACTGCTAGACGCCAGCAGAGCAGACGGAGCGGATGTCTTCTTTCCTTGCTTACGAGGCGGAGGATAAGGACTACGACGCGCCGGAGCAGCCGGAGCGGCGGCGGGTCTCTTCCGCCCTTTCTGACGAGGCGGAGAAGGAGGAGGCTGGCTGCTCGGGCGCGCCGGTGCAGGCGGAGAAGGAGGCGGAGTGCCGCCACGCGCCGGAGAAGGAGCCGGCCGAGTGCCCTGATCGTCACTCGCCGAGAAGGAGGCGGTGGAGGAGGGGGTGGAGGAGGCGGAGTGCCCTGACTCGCCGGAGGAGGAGGAGGTGGCGGAGGCGTCCAGTTCGGAAGGTTGATGAGATCCTTCCGCCATAGGCATGGAGTCTTCAGAGCAAAACCCAGCCGATACTCCCCTTCACCGGTAGGGTGGTCAAGCCGGAGGTCCTCAAATCCCTCCGTTATTTCATCCACCATCACCTTAGCATATCCTTCTGGAATCGGCCGGGAGTGAAAAGTTGAGTCGGGTTCAGTAGGATAAACAGAGCCAACAGCCGCCTTGACCTTCAAATTGCTCCATTCCGCCATAAGGTGGCAATTTTCAGCCTCCGTGATAGCATTCACGGGATAGCTGGCAGGAGCCGTCAAGGCATGCTCCGCTGAAGCAGCTCGGTGGAAGCCACACTGCTTCTCCGCTGAGATGGTGGGGTAGCTTCGGGGGAAGCTTCGGCAGGTCGTTTGCTGTGATCTGCTTCTTGTTCCTCTAGCCCCATTACCCTTTCGTGCAGCGCCTGCAGTTGGCTCTGCTCCAGTTTCTTCCTCCTCTCCTGGGTTTTGTAACCCCCTGCGTCCGAAAATCCAGCCTTCCACGAAACGGAGCCTGGCGTGCGTCGTGTCCGTCCAGGGTGCTCAGGATTCCCGAGGGCCATTGTGAGCTCGTCCTTCTCCCTATCTGGAATGAACGTCCCTTGCTGCGCTACATCGATATAGTGCCGAAGCTTCTTGACTGGTATTTCCAATTGCTCGTCCGTCCAGATGCACTTCCCTGATACAGGGTCCAAGGTTCCGCCAGCCCCGAAGAACCAAGTACGGCAACGGTCTGGCCAGTTCATTGTCTCTGGTTTGATCCCTTTATCAAGCAGATCATTCTTAGCCTTGGCCCACTTAGGCCGGGCTACGAGGTAGCCACCTGACCCCGTGCGATGGTGAAGCTTCTTCTTCGCAGCATTTAGCTTGTTTGTCGTCGACATCTTTTTACTCTTTTCCAATGTCTTGTGGGCCACAAATGCGGGCCAGTCATCTCTGATCTTCTCATATTTGCCCTTGAATTCTGGTGTCTCATTTTTATCGACATACCTATTCAGGTCTTTCTTCCAATTCCTGAATAGGTCTGTCATCTTCTTAAGAGCAAAATACTTGATTAATGGCTTTATAACTGGCTTCTCCAGATCATCCTCTGGTGGTAGGGTGAAATTTGACTTCAGCTCAGTCCAAAGATCATTTTTCTGCATATCATTGATATAAGACACCTCAGGGTCTTCGTTCTTAGGCTTATACCATTGGTGGATGCTGATCGGGATCTTGTCCCTAACCAGAACCCCGCACTGAGCAAAAAATGCCTTCTTTGTCCGGTAGGGTTCAATCGGTTGGCCGTCGCGCGCGATTTCTATGATCTCAAACTTTTCATCCGAGCTCAACTTTTTCTTCGGGCCTCGTCTCTTTACCGAAGTTGTGCTCGATCCGGAGGGCTAGAAAAAAGAACAAAGATGAGAGTTAATTAATATGTGTACATACCAAAACAATGAATGCATCAAAACCCTAGTCAGCACAGGCTTAACTAATATATATACCTGGACGGACTCGGTTCGGTGATCACCGGAGCCGTCCTCACGGTCTACTTCTTCACCCTCGATCTCCTTCTTGCATCGGCATTGGGTCCCTGGAGCCATGTAAATCATAGCCAGCTGCTTCTTCACCCTCTCATTCCAGACCATCGTTGTCGTTGAGAAACATCAACGAGCAGACGGCATCACTTCCTTCTGCGATTATGTCCCTCAACAACGCTTCTTGTGCTTCGTCTCGGGGCGGGGTGTCCATAGTTTCTACAAATATTTACAACATGGCAATTATTATTCAAACATGACAGATATGGATATATTAGTGGCAAACGTAGAACTAGCTAGCTAATCACAATAAGGAATCATATTAATTAGTGGCCTCGACGCTGCTTCTCTAGGGTTTCGGGTGGCCTCGACAACGCTTCAAGGGTTAGGGGTGGCCTCGAGAACGCTTCAAGGAGGGGGTAATATCGACCCCCCCCCCACGTGTTGAAGCTATCGGGAGGGGGTATATCGACAACAACAATGACGACACTGCATCTATGTCCCACAAGTGACGTGGGCATCGACGCCCGCGTCACTTGTGGGACGTGGATGTAGTGTCCGACACCGACGGCCACATGTATCTCACACCAACGATATTAGGGTTTCCTCTACCGCTCGGCGACCCTCGACGACCCTCGTTCCCGATAAAAAAAGAGGAAGAAGAAGAAAAAAAAGAGTAGAAGAAAGAATAGAGGAGAAGATATCTCCTCTATTCTTTCTTCTCCTCTTTTTTTTTCTTCTTCCTCTTCTTTTTTCTATCAAGGGGTCGAGGATCGCCGAGGGGTCGAGGGTAAGGGGTCGAGGATCGCCAAGCGGTCAAGGGTCAAGGGGTCGAGGATCGCCGAGGGGTCGGGAGGTTGCCTAGTGTCAAAGGATTCAACAAAACCATGTCTTCATCATTAGGCGAAAGTAACAGGTGCATGATAGTACGAAGCTCTCCAAAGTTATTTTTGGAACGGAGTCCCAGATAGGATAATTTGCTTTTTGGTACAAAGTTCAGCAAGAACCTTCCAAATATCTTTATTTGGAAGGCCTTTGCTGAAATTCGTACAAAAAGGCAAATTATCCTATCCGGGACTCCATTCCAGAATAACTTTGGAGGACTTCGTACCATCATGCCCTGGTTACTTCCGGCTAATGATGAAGCCATGGATTTCTTCAATACATTGACACTAGGAAACCTCTCTCGACCCCTCGAACCCTCGACGACCCTGGAACCCTCGACCCCTAGACGACCCTCGATCCCTCGACCCTATAGAACCCTCGAACCCTCGACCCTGAAACCCTCGACCCTTGACCCCTTAACGACCCTCGACCCTCTACCCTAGTTCCCGACCCTCGACCCCTCGGCGATCCTCGACACCCTCGTTCCCGATAAAAATTAAGAAGAAGAAGAAGAAGAAGAAAAAAAAGAGGAGAAGAAGAAAGGAATAGCTAGAGGAGAAGATCGAAGAAAAAAAAAGAAGAAAAAAAGAGGAGAAGAAGAAAGGAATAGTGGAGAGGAAGAGAAAATAGAATATTCTATTTTCTCTTCTTCTCCACTATTCCTTTCTTCTTCTCCTCTTTTTTTCTTCTTTTTTGTTCTTCTTACTTATTTCTCCTCTTCTTCTTTCTTTCCTCTTCTTATTTTCTTCTTTCCTATCCTTCTTTTTCTAAAATTGTAACTTTTGCATATATAAAACTTTTCTAAAATTGTAACTATCTATATATGAACAAAAAACTTTCTATGAACCAAAAAAACATTTTTAACATATATATTAAGCAAATTCTAGCCACATACATCACATACACGTATACATTATAGCCACATACACATATACATCACATATGAACAAAAAAATAAACTAATAAAAATAAAAAACATATTGCAACATATGAACAAAAACATATAGCCACATACATACACATACATTATATATATATATATATGAAAAAAAATTAAACTAAAAAAAACATACATTATACAGCATATACAGAGCATTATACATACATCTTAATAAAAAAATGAAAAATAGGCCGCGGTGGTCGGCGACGGTGACGATGGTTGGCGGTGGCGCTTACGGATGGCGTACGGGGACGGCAATGAGAAGGAAAGGGGAGGAGGCAGGGGCTCACAACGCGGGGAGGGGTCAAGGTCGCCGGCCAGAATCGGGGCGACGCAGCGCAGCGGTGGCGTCGAGGCGGCGAGGTCGGGGCAGCGGTGGAGTGGGGCGTCGACGGCGTCGGGGCGGTGCGGTGAGGCGGACGGCGACGGCGTGGGGTGGCGCGCAGCAACGGGGGCGGCAACGATGGGCAGGGGCGACGACGACGACGGCGACGGGCACGGGCGACGGCGTCGGGGCGTGGCGCAGGGGCGCGGCCGGCGACGGTGTGGGCTCAAGGGCGGCGGACGGCGTCGGCGTGGGCTCAGGGGGCACGGGCGACGGCGACGGCGACGGGGCAGCCTGGCGGCGTCGAGGAGGTCGGCATCGTCGGGCTGCAACTGGCGATGAAATCTGAAAAAACGCTAAGTGTTTGCTTATATAGAAAAGCCTTTGGTCCCGGTTCATGGCACAAACCGGAAATAATGCCCCCCTGCAGCTTCCCAGGTACACATTCTTCCTGCAGCTTCCCAGGTACACATTCTTCCTGCAGCTTCCCAGATATATACTATCGGTGTCAAGTAAACAATGCGTGCATGCGTGGTATCCCTTGTTTGGATGTCCTGAAAGGTTACTGAGAGCGGGCCAATCGTTGATGGTCACGAACAGCAATGCCTTTAGGTCAAATTCCTCTTTTTTGTGCTCATCCCACGTACGTACACCGTTTTCATTCCACAGCTGTAAAAGTTCTTCAACTAATGGCCTTAGATACACATCAATGTCGTTGCCGGGTTGCTTAGGGCCTTGAATGAGAACTGGCATCATAATGAACTTCCGCTTCATGCACATCGTCCAAGGAGGAAGGTTATACATACATAGAGTCACGGGCAAGGTGCTGTGATTGCTGCTCTGCTCCCCGAAAGGATTAATGCCATCCGCGCTTAAAGCAAACCATACGTTCCTTGGGTCCTTTGCAAACTCATCCCAGTACTTTCTCTCGATTTTTCTCCACTGCGATCCGTCAGCGGGTGCTCTCAACTTCCCGTCTTTCTTATGGTCCTCACTGTGCCATCGCATCAACTTGGCATGTTCTCCGTTTCTGAACAGACGTTTCAACCGTGGTATTATAGGAGCATATCACATCACCTTCGCAGGAACCCTCTTCCTGGGAGGCTCGTCGTTAACATCACCAGGGTCATCTCGTCTGATCTTATACCGCAATGCACCGCATACCGGGCATGCGTTCAGATCCTTGTAGGCACCGCGGTAGAGGATGCAGTCATTAGGGCATGCATGTATCTTCTCCACCTCCAATCCTAGAGGGCATACGACCTTCTTTGCTGCGTATGTACTGTCGGGCAATTCGTTATCCTTTGGAAGCTTCTTCTTCATTATTTTCAGTAGCTTCTCAAATCCTTTATCAGGCATAGCATTCTCTGCCTTCCACTGCAGCAATTCGAGTACGGTACCGAGCTTTGTGTTGCCATCTTCGCAATTGGGGTACAACCCTTTTTTGTGATCCTCTAACATGCGATCGAACTTCAGCTTCTCCTTTTAACTTTCGCATTGCGTCCTTGCATCGACAATGACCCGGCGGAGATCATCATCATCGGGCACATCGTCTGGTTCCTCTTGATCTTCAGCAGCTTCGCCCGTTGCAGCACCATCGTGCACATCGTCTGGTGCATCTTGATGTTCAGTAGCATCATCGTATTCAGGGGGCAGATAGTTTTCATCATACTCTTCTTCCTCGCCGTCTTCCATCATAACCCCTATTTCTCCGTGCCTCGTCGAAACATTATAGTGTGGCATGAAACCCTTGTAAAGCAGGTGGGTGTGAAGGATTTTCCGGTCAGAGTAAGACTTCGTATTCCCACATATAGGGCATGGACAACACATAAAACCATTCTGCTTGTTTGCCTCAGCCACTTCGAGAAAATCATGCACACCCTTAATGTACTCGGAGGTGTGTCTGTCACCGTACATCCATTGCCGGTTCATCTGCGTGCATTATATATAATTAAGTGTGTCAAAAATCATTACAGAACATCATGAATAGATAATTAAGTGACCAAATTAATAGAAGTTCATCATCACATAAAAACCAAAGTACATACATAGTTCTCATCTAACAACATAAAGCTCTGCAGAGCATCTAAATTAATTAAACCATACATTGAAACTATGTAAAACATTTCAATGCGAAAACAAATGCGATCATAATCGCAACCAAGGTAACAACTGATCCAACGGCATAATGATACCAAGCCTCGGTATGAATGGCATATTTTCTAATCTTTCTCATCTTCAAGCGCATTGCATCCATCTTGATCTTGTGATCATCGACGACATCCGCAACATGCAACTCCAATATCATCTTCTCCTCCTCAAGTTTTTTTATTTTTCCTTCAAGAAATTGTTTTCTTCTTCAACTAAATTTAACCTCTCGACAATAGGGTCGGTTGGAATTTCCGGTTCAACAACATCCTAGATAAATAAAATCTATGTCACGTTGGTCGGCATAATTTTCATAAACAATAAATGAACCAATAGTTATGAAAAGATAATATATACCACATCCGAATCATAGACAGGACGAGGGCCGACGGGGGCGGATACCAAAACCATCGCACTATATAAGATGCAATAATAAAAGTAAGAAAATAATACAAGTATCTATCTAAACATACAAGTAAGAATATTTTTTCTTTCAGAAAGAAGATAAGAACAAGAGGCTCACCACGGTGGTGCCGGCGATGAGATTGGCGCGGGTGATCGACGGCGGTGAAGACGGGGACGGGGCGTGACGGACCGCTAAACCTAGATAAATATTGAGGAAAATGGAGCTTGGCGGTCGAGCTTGGAGAGGAGAAACCTTAAGTAGTGTGGCTCGGGCATTCCATCGAACACCTTGTGTGCATAGGAGGTGAGCTAGAGCACCACCAAGCCCTCTCCCCCTCGGCCAGAAAAAACAGAGCAGTGTGCTCTGCTCTTGCGCGAGGGGGTATATATAGGCACCACCATCGGTCCCAGTTGGTGGCATGAACCGGTGCTAAAGGGAAGCCTTTGATCCCAGTTCAAGCCACCAACCGGGACCAATGATGGTGGGCCAGGAGCCAGGGCCATTGGTCCCGGTTCGTCCCACCAACCGGGACCAAAAGGTCCGGACGAACCGGGACCAATGGCCCACGTGGCCCGGCCGGTCCCCTGGGCTCACGAACCGGGACAAATACCTCCATTTGTCCCGGTTCGTGGCAGAACCGAGACTAATGGGCTGAACCTGCCTGGGCCATTGCCCCCTTTTCTACTAGTGCCATCTGAAAGCCAGTGGAAGAAAACAATATTGCAATTTTGCAAAATAATGGTGTTGAGCCTAGGGGATGATGAGCAGATATAACACATTACTCAAATCTATAAAACCCTTTTTGGTGCTCATGAAGCGACCTCCATTTCTTTGGATGGTTTATATTATTCTCAGTTGAGTACAGAGGAACAATATTTTTTTACTAAGGAGTTTGTTTGGGGGTGAATAAAAAATATGTGTTTGGTTTGAAGCATAATTAATCTGCAAAACCTGATCGTTTACCTGCATAATTTTACAAAGTTTGTTGGGAGGATATTAAACATGATTAGAAAGAAATGTTTGATGCATTTAGTAATGGAGTGTTGGATTTTGAGAGGTGGAATCATTGCATTATTACCTTGTTTTCATGGCATTATTACCCTGTTTTCAAAAGTTCAGGATGCTAAGGTATTCATAAGTTCGGGCCAATATGCCTACTAAGTGCTAGCTGTAAAATACTCACAAAGTTTTTAGATGTTAGATTACGACTGGTGATTGGTAAGCAGACTGATAATATTAAGGATAGATATATAATGGTGAGTGTTTCTTTATTTCATGAAACCATTCATGCAATTCAATCAACAAAAAAAGTTGGGGTGCTGCTTATGATAGATTTTGAAAAGATATATGACAAAGTTAAGGGGTCTTTTTTGTATCAAATGATGCAAGTAAAAAAGTTTTGGGAACAAGTGGAATGATTGGGTGATGAAGATTGTTAGAGGTGGAAGAGTGGTGAGTAAAGTGAACAACAAGATACAGCCATCTTTCCTAACTTACAAAGCTGGACATGGAGATCCTTTGCGTCCCCTCGTTTTCAATATTAAAATCTTGTCTAGTTGATGTTGAAGAACAACATATTAACCTATTAAATTTTCTCAAGAGGGGTTGTACTAGCAATGACCAATGCCACTTGTGTGAGCATAAGGAGAATCTTGAACATTTGTTCTTTAAGTGCAATCTCGCGAAACTCATTTGGCAAATTGTGGTTTAACTGCATTTAACTTGATGATTTAGTTGGTGATGGAGCTTGAATTTTTTCAAACAATATCCGAGCTCGATGTTCAAGATGGTGCTAGAAGAAGCTTATGTGGGAAGCCATGCCTGAGATCCTTCATGTAGACTCCTAGGCATGCGATGCAGGTTTTTGGGCTAAGGACAGTGGATCCTGGATGGTTTAGATCTGTATATTATTCAAGATATGTTTTGGAGGAGATTGTGTTTAGATCTTGTTATGCTTTTTGTTGCTTTGATGCATATGTTGCTTGTGGTTGGTGTTGGCCTTGGGGTTTTTAACTATTTCAAATCTTTCAGAGCTTGCGATGTAATTCTCCTTAGCAAGTTTGTTAACTATGTTTTGCATTATTTTCTAGTTATGTTTGCTTTCAAAATGGTTGTGGTGGTTTGTCTAAGAGAAATCTACAAGGTGACTCGTTGATTAAAAAGAATGCATAGGTTTCCAGTTTCATTTTCTTTGGTGGGCTTGATCCAGTTTCTCCATAGTTGAAGATGCATATGTTTCCTTCCTCGTTGATTAACAATCCTTGAACTAGTGTTAAAACTATACTTTGATTCTACTCTAATTTTAATATTACCGTAACTTTGTGCTCATCTGCAAGAGAGTGATATCAGAGCACGGTTCAATAGGGCCGTTAGCCTAGTTGCCTCCGGTTGGTGTAATGGAAGAGGATGGAGAATGTTGAACCTAAAGGCCATTGGTATGATTCGTTTTTACATCAGTAGTGATATATTCCAACAAGTTGCAAATGAAACAAACGCTTATCAAATGTGGCGGAAGTTAGAGTTCATATTTGAGAGAAACACTTTAGTAAACAAAGCCACGGTAATCAAACACCTGTGAAGCTTGACTACCCAAATGAAAATAATTTGATTGAGCAACTGAATGTCCTCCAATATTGTCTAATCAACTCTTATCTGTGAAGATCAAGTTTGACGATCAGATGCAAGCATTGTTGCAATGATCGAGGTCCATTCCTAATAGCTATAACATGCTTTTTGTGTCACTTAGCAATTCAAGTTCAAATGGCAGGCCGATAATAGAGATGGTGAAGAACATCATGTTGAATGAAGAATCCAAATAGATAGAACACGGAGAAAACAAAGTCTCTTCTGATGATGCAAATGTGGCTAAACCCAAGCTAAAATCTGCGAGTCATGGAAGTAGACATGCAAGACTTAACAAGGCATTGATAAATCTAGTGGGAGATCAAAGTCAAGACAAAAAAGAGTTCACCAATGGAGGGCACCAAAAGAATGATTGCATGCTATATAGAGAGAATTTGGTGAGGGTAAAATTACAAAGTAAAACTAAGCAAACGGAAGAGACATTTTCTTACATAAATACACAATGTGAGGACTACTTAGTCATTAAAGATTAAGAATGCTATATTATTGTTGGTGACGATGCAATGAATTAGGGTGTGGATTGAGGTGTGTCCTTGCATATCACATCATACTAAGAGCACTTCAGATCAGACATCAGTCCCATTAGTGGCTGGGAGAGAGAGAGAGAGAGAGAGAGAGAGGGAGGGAGGGACGGAGGGAGGGACGGAGGGAGGGAGGGAGAGAGAGAGAGAGAGATCTATCAAAAAAATTGACAAGCGTATGTGTTAAAGCAAACATAGACTGCATGTTAGTGATGCATGTTTCCAATATAAGGTCAAATCTTTGTGAAGGAAAATGAAAGCCCACCAGAGGCTCTTTAATTATGACCTATGGAAGTAAGCAATGTTGTCTATATATTACTAAAAACCAAGTTGTACATGGTAGTGCTGAGTATTGCTGATAAGGAAATTTCAATCGTTTGGGCACACATATAAAGTTATAAACTGTCCAAATGAGCGTTCTTGTACTAGTCTTAACTGCTAGTCATGAATATGGCGATCTATTTGTGATGCAACGCTTTATTTACTCAATACACTCGTGCTTAATAAAAAGTCCAAAAATCTAGATGACTATTATGTAGGTAGTGTCTATGGACCACTTTTTATTAACCTTCCGGCACTACAGGGACAAGGAGGAGCTTTTCCTTTCGGTGCACCGTTACCCCAAATGATTCAGTCATACTGATGCCAGCTTCCATTGATTCTGATGGTAGCTTCCAGTCGAAGTGGTACATGAGATTTGCTAGCATGATTTCAATGGTCACAATTGCAAAGTTGATACCTGGGCAGATCCTCCGCCCAGTCCCAAAGGGCAAGTAGGGGAAATCGTTTCCCTTGTAGTCCATAGTTGCAGCGCTACCACCTTCCATGAACCGCTCAGGCATGAACTCTTCTGCGCTCTCCCAGCTGCTGGGATCCCTTGCAAGAGCCCAACTGTTGACGATGGCGCGCGTCCCTGATGGTATCGTGTAGCCATTAATTTTGCAGTCGGCCATGGAGAGGTGAGGCACAAGGAGCGGTGCGGGCATATGGAGCCGGAGTGTCTCTTTGATGACTGCCTTTAGGTAGGCCAAACTGCTTAGATCGTCTTCAGCAATCATGTCTTTCCCCTTGGATATAGTGCTCCTTACCTCGTTTTTTAGCTTATTCATGAGGTGGGGGTTTTGCATGAGCCGAACCATGGCATATTCCAACACTATAAATGATGTATCAGTGCCAGCTTCAAACATGATCTGCATACATACATACACACGTATACACATATTAGAATGAACAACATGTATAAGCTACTCTCCGTTCCAAATTATTTAAAGTTTTATGTTTGTCTTAAGTCAACTCTTTTAAATTGGCCAAGTTTATAAAAAAACATAACAATATATTGAAACCAAATTAGCTTCGTTATAAAATATATTCCGTACACTATATATATATTTATTGTTGTAAATATTGGGACACTTTTGTATAGACTTAGTCAACTATAGTAAAATTTGACTAAACACAAAGCTACAACTTCAAATAATTTGGAACTGAACCTTAATATGTGAGGTCATACCTCCAACTGAGCCTTAATATGGTCTCCAGTAAGATCGTACTCTTGTTGAATGGAAAGCAACACATTGATGAAGTCGCTGTCATCGCCGCCTTGTTCTGACGTGGGCCTGCTTGCGTGCTCATCGATGAGGCTATTGAGCAGTTCGTCCCACATCTTGTTCACCTTCTGGGCCTTGGCGCAAACCATCCTCTTGATGAAGTCCAGCTTCACCAACACTGGGAAGTAGTCTTCCAGGTTGAAACCGCCGATGAGCGACGAGTTGGCCTCGACGAGCTCTCGAAAGAGCTTGTTGTGGCCTTGTTTCCTGAAATACTTGCCGGCCACAGCGTGGCAGACGATGTCGTTGGTGAATGCATTGAGCAGGTCACTCAGGTCCATGGCGGCGCCAGTGGTGGCGGCCTCCCGGATCTTGGCCACCACCAACCTCACCTTGTTGATCGAGGAGGCGAGCAGAGGCAACAATAGTTAATGTCAGTATGGCTGATGAGGTGGACAACATGCATGTACACAGATTTTTTGAGCACCTACACCCCGGACCTGCTATTCTAACCCTCCAATGTCGCTTTAAGATCTATGCGACACAACTAACTTTCTATATAATTTTTTCTCTTTTTCATTTCTCCCGTATAGAACATGTCTTGAAGTTCAATGATAAATCTTTCAGAATTTTTGGTCCGACATAAATACTAAAAATAAGATTTTTTTTCCAAACAAAACTTATTTTTTATATTTATGTTTGACCAAAAAATCTAAAAGTTTTATCCTAGATTCTAGTTAGAAAGCTTTGCTGTTTTAGATAGGTTTAAACTTCAAGACATGTTCTATATAAGAGAAATAAAAAAGAAATATACTTGCACGAATTGCGATACGAGAAATGGATGGCTAGATAAAAAGGGCCCGTGTGCAGGTGCTCTAAAACATATTCTCGCAACATGCACATGGTGCTATCAAAATCAAGTTGATGGATAGCTACCTCGTTCTCGCGCGCATGGCGGTAGGAGCGGACCTTCTTGTTGGTGAGGAGATGCGTGGTGGCGATCTTCTTGACCTGCCGCCAGTGCTCGCCGTAGGGGCAGAAGGCGACGTCCGTGGAGCCGTAGAAGAGGATGTCGGTGACGGGGGAGTATGCCCGGGACGCGAAGACGTGGTCGTGGGTGCGCAGCACGGCCTGCGCGGCGCTCGGCGAGGTTACGATGAGCGTCGGGACGGCGCCGAGGCGGAGGAGCATGAGTCCATCGCGGCCGTGCTCGGCCGCGAGGTCGCGGAGCGAGACGTGCGGGAGCGGGCCGACGAGGTGCAGGTGGCCGATGATGGGGAGCCTGCTGGGAGGAGAAGGCAGCTTGCTGAGCTGATCTTCCCTGGCTCTCGCGGTGGCCGTGGCCGTCGACGGCGTTCGCAAGCGGCGTGCGACGAGGAGCACGAGAAGTGGGCAGAAGAGCAGGAGAGAGACTACTAGGGCTGCCTGTGGAGACGGCGACCTCGCCTGCAGCAGCAGCAGCAGCTCGTGGAGGCTATGCTGCGCCTGCGACATGGCTGTTCAGTTTACGGATCGAATGAGGGATTGGTCGCTGGGTTTCTTTCCGACAGCAGCTCAGCTGGCTTATTTATAGCTAGAAGCCTGGAGATTCCAGCAAGAGCAAGGCATATTTTTTAGTCCGTAGTTTATTTAGAAGAAAACTGCAGGCCGATGTAGAGGCAATTAATTTGCATACTACATGTGGTGACGTCTTGTAATTATCCCTCATGTCTTCGTCCTCACTGACCTCACACAAACTTCAACTACAACAGAATCTTACGTCGATGAGCACTTGAAACACAAACTTCACTCCTCATCCTCGTCTCACACCGCCCGTCTCTTGGTGGCAAGCCGGCATTGAACACAAACTTCACTGAATCCTCATCCTCGTCGCACACCGCCCGTCTCTTGGTGGCAAGCCGGCAACTGACGTCCAGCGGCAACACAACTCGCCGTATACTAGCAACTCAGCTTCGTTATGTGCGAACATGCCAAAACTCCTTGAGATCTTCCAAGTGCTCCTGCAGACACCATGACTTAGGACATTCTAACACCACTCGCACCACCAATCCTGCAGTACCTAATACCTATGCCACACCTAACTAGGATCCATATCCAAACGAGACACTACTACTGTAGCTGCCATCACCACCACCATTACCACTTGATACATGGGAATTCTGATTCATTACCGACACATCATAAATACGGAGTGGAAACAAGTTGAAGAGTGCTTAGAGAAACGACCGAGTAGTTCAAAAGGCAAGTTGCTTTCTGTTCAAGAAAGACTTGTCTTGATCAATTCCGTTCTTACAGACCTAGTTCTCCATATGCTCTCATTTTTCCAACTCCCAAAATGAATTCTGCAAGATCAAGATTCTTTTCGTAGGGTATAGTGAAAATGAAAAGATATAGTTTGTTTACCAAAACATCAGGGAGATCTAGGTCCATGTCAAAAATAATGGCTTACTAGGTAATTTAGATGTGTAGTTTATAGATTTTTCTGTTAGAATTTTTTTCCTATTGTGTAATTAATTTGTTCATATTGTGTTAGATTTTTTTATGATTTTTTCTGTTGTAATTTAGATGTTAAATTTTTATGATTTTTTTCTGTTGTAATTTAGATGTCAATTTTTTTTTCATATTGTGTAAGTAATTTAGATGTCAAATTTTTTTATGATTTTTTTCTGTTCATAAAATTTATATGATTTTTTCTGTTCTAATTTTATTCATAGAATTTTAATGATTTTTTTGTTCATAGTATTTTCTTTGTCAATTTATTGTGTATGTATAGGAAAATTAGTACTATTTTATTTATTTATAGTAAGTGCTTAGTAGTTGAACTAGTTGATTTAATTAATAAAACTACTTTATTTAACTATATATAGAAGTAGTTCCCGCATCGACGTCGACGATGCCTATCCCGCATCCTCGTCGTCGTCGACTCGGCGGTGGTGGAGGCCTGCTTGATCAGGGCCATGTTCGGGATGGGGCTCCGCCGGGCTGGTATTGGGAGGTGCTACCTTCCGGGGGACGTAGGGTGGTGAGGAGGCAGCCCGTTGTTGACCCGATCCTTGTTTGGTGGCGGTTGCATGGGCCAGTGACGGTGCCGAGGCTTTCGGACACCGCGGAGGACGAGCACGAGCACGTCTGTCGCTACATGGTTGCTACATGGTTGCGTTGGAGGGCAGGTTCGACAATACCTGGCAGGTTCTTCAGGGATCTCACTGGAGCTATGATCCTGTGATCGTTCCTTATCTTTGGGTGTCCACCGCCCGCGACGATACCCGTCGGGCGCTACGGTTCTAGTTGTATTAATTAGCGATGCTATATGTATGATAGTATTCGAGGAGTATTTGACGATGTACGGACACAAGAGATGATGTACTTTTGGTTATAATTGAATGCATGCTAATTTGAATACTACTTTATTTTACGATTTGGTTTTACTTATTGAATGCTCATATTGGAAAAGTACTCCTACTTTGAATGCTAAAATTGAAGAGCACTCTATGCAGAAATCTAGGAGCCCCCTCCATCATCCATGCCGTTGTGGGGGTAGCTTCTCCTTCATTCCCGTGTGCTAGACAATTTGTTGTAATAATGCACTCGGGAATGAAAGGAGGAGCTACATACCATCATCGATAGTCAACCCGTGATTAATAATAATGATCTAATTTAGGTTTTTTAGTATATATATTTAATATTTGAATTATGAACTTAGGCCGGAAATGTCGTACTCGGACGACGAAAACCACCCGGGGGAGTGCGACTGGTGCCACGACGACTGAGGTATGTGCGACAGGTTCATTGAGCTGGACGAAGATCGGCGCTCCAGCATTAAGCTCGAGGAGACCTTCGATGTTCATACGGTACACAACGACGATAATAGTTTTTTTTCGTAATTAAGCACGACTTCAACTATTTTAACGTGTATTTTTCATCTTTTCCAATTCGTCTAGCTTATCCCATGCTATGCAAGACGCTATGTCTTGGAGAGGATGGGTTTTGAAGACCATGAAAGTATGGAAACCAAAACAATTCTCCTAAGGACCCATCATGGTGTGGATTTTCAACTAAAGTTGTACAATGCTGAGAGTGTAACCCATTTTGGTTGCAAAAATTGGGAAGCACTTTGCAAGATGTATGGTTTTGATGAGGGTATGCTTGTCACCATGGATCTTGGTGATCCTACAATCCAACAAGACAATATGAGCATTTGGGTCCTTGTGGATACACCTCTAATTCTTCCCTCATGTGAGCTTAACATAGTTATTAAGTAATTTATATTGTTTATTTCAAAATAGTTGACAACTTGTTTTCATTGACAGCTTATTTTCATTCTTCAAAGAATGTGCGGAAAATGGTAGACAAAACCCACTACACCGATGGCTCCGAATTAACTTATAAGGAGAAAAATCATCTGATCGCATTTTGTACTGATCTTGAGAATTACAATGTCTACAATCGAACTCCTCAACATTATGGTCAATACGTGCCACTAGTGCATGTGTTGAACTACGGTAACTACCATGGAGATACCCTGGTAAGATTTTTTACTATTACGACATCCTTGTATCTTTTTTTAAATACTTCTAAAACTAGTACATCATTGCTAACTATGAAGTTATTACTATGTTCTTCAACAGATAATCCCGAATGATTGTGTGCCTCATCTGATGTATACGCACGGTCGCCTTGATGTTTTGAACATACAACCAGGTCGTCCTACGAATCTCAATTGTCCATACCGGATTTCTAAAAGAAGTGGAGACATGACAATCAAAGAATGGAAAAAATATATGGACAATCGAAAGGAGCTTTTTGTAAGCAAAAGGAGGCGAAGCGCAAGAATTGAAGACATGATAATCTCCATTCTTCATAATGGAGAGTCAGGGTCTATATTGTTTTATGCTATTTTACCTTAAGGGTGTTTAGGTCCTACCTGATACTGATGATCATGTGCTAAGAACAATTATGTAGGGTTGGGTTCGATGACTATGAGGATGATGATCGTATGACTTGTTATTAATAACGAGTAGAAGTTGTATGATGATGCATGATTAGTAGGACTTGTTATTATATATGATGATGTATGATGCGAGCATGCATAAGTTATTATATATCAGCGGGTGAAATGAACATAGCAGTATAAGAGAGGACACTTCTCTCTATTAGCTAGCTAATAACAACCTAAAATTAACCCCCAAAACCCCTAAACCAGCCACTTTTTTTTTTAAAAAAAAAGAAAAACCTGGAAGCCTTTTGGTCCCGGTTCATGTCACCAACCGGGACCAAAGGCCCCCTTGCCTAGGCAGCTCGCAGTGGCCACGTGGAGGGCCTTTAGTCCCGGTTCGTGTTAGAACCGGGACTAAAGGGGGGAGGCATTAGTCACGACCGCCCTTACGAATCGGGACTGATGCCCCCTTTTCTACTAGTGGATGGTGACTGGCAACCCCTCTTGTCCAATAAGTATTTAGGCCCAAAACTATGTCTCAGGTATGATGGAAGCCTGGGAATTCATATTTTTAGGCAGAACCAATGGTTGTAAAGAAACATCTTTTCCTCTTTGATTCCTTTGCGATAAAGGATGGCTCATAGATTCGATTTTGGCAAGAGAAGTGGTTGGGAAGTGTCACCCTCCTAGAACAATATACAACTATATATTGCATTGTTCACAATAAGAATGATAAAGGGCAAGCAAGAAATGTAGTGCTCTTGCTGAGACAATCAAACACCTCTTCTTTCGATGCAAGGTTGCATGTTCCACGTGATCACCCATCCAACTAGTATCGAATTTGTATCCGCTAACAAGTGTTGTCAATATATACGGTCACTGGCCTGACTGTATACCCAAAAGGTTGTGTATGCTTGGTGGGATTGTCTGCCTTATTATGGTCACTTTGGCTCTGTAGATATGATATGGATTTTTAAAGGTAAAAACTCTTCTGCCATGCAGATTATCCAGATCTGTGCTACACCGAATGAAGTACCGACCGTTGTTGTTCACGGAGGTATGTACACGGTTGAAGCAGGTTGTTAGGGAGATTTTTACCCAACATGGGTGGCAACATAGACTTCGGATAGGACCTCCACCACCCTCAACACAGGCATAGTTTCAGTCGCATGTGACTTATTTTTGCCTTTAGGTCTTTTTTACTTTGCGAGACTTTTAGTATTGCCTGTGTGCATGTTAATCATGCAGATCTTGGTGTCACCGATTATGCTATGTATTCACTTTATGATACATTTTGAATTGATTTTGACTTAATAAAGATATTTTTTACGGAAAACAAAAAGTATGATTCAACTCCAAACTGGAGACAACCATAGCTACTTTCTTAATATATATTTTTTTGCAAGGAGTTACTTTCTTAATTTAATCACACGGCAATCTTAAACATTATTTTTTTCGGAAAAGGAGGATTACCCCTGGCTTCTGCATCAATATGATGCATGCATCCATATTATTAAGCATGTAGTCAATAAGGTCTGTAATTCGGTACAAACTCGCAAAGAGATGAATTGCAAAAAGTGCCACAACCGGCAAAAATAAGTCTAGATGACTAAACACCTAGCCTATTATTGGATCGTCATCCAAACCGGTTGTACGTACTCTGTGCTACCTACTAACTCATCAATTTACTTAGACCAAGACAAGATCATTTCCATCAAGAAGAAATAAACGTGGCATGCATCAAGACGTACTCTTCTGAAAACAGGCAGACAAATAGCAAAGACAAGAGGTAGATACCTACTTGGGAGGAGCTAGCTAGATAACATCCAAAGTGAGGCCCTGAAGAAGATCCTGAATCCAACATCCAGATGGATACGGTTTCTTTTGAATTGTGGGTTTCCATCACATAGCCGCCCCGCCCTGAGTTTGTGGAGTGCCTGCAAATCTCTTGTGATCTAGTACGAAATTAAATTAGTAGCAAGGAAAATAACGGGGGATCATACCATTCGTTCTGCCAAAAGGATGATACGGACATTCGTCAAGGCAATAATTAACTAACGTAATCGTGTTTACAAAAAACGCCAGCGTAGTTGATTTGTTGTCGTCTACTAGATATGAATATGATGGACGAACCTATCAATGCATATGCACATGATATGATAGGCGGCTAAAATGAGATAAATCATTCAATCACACCTGGTTCGGCCGAGTTACGTACGTTGAAAAGCAGCCGGCCGGCTTCAAAGATGATTATTTCATGGATGGTGACACATTTAGAGCCTCAGCATAATATGGCTAGTGAAGGCACCACGCGGATCCATGCACACTGGCTTCTTTCTCCACCATACCCTCTCCGGTACTACTGGTTTCCTCCCTCGCACCTTCTTCCACAACTTATTGTTGTGGTTAATATCAGTAAGGATCACAAAGGTCTAATGACACATTAGGCTCCACATTTGTAAAAAGAAAAAACTGACTGTTACAGCATACACTGACATAGACGGCATGGAACAGGGGTCACTTCCATCCCATATGGTCTCATAGCATGCATCCATGTAGACGGTAGAGAGTATACTGTACAAGTTGCAGGATCAGATCCACTCCCCATGCCGTGTGTGTGTGTCTGTGTGTGTCAGCACGAGAGAGGTACATTATGTGAACTTTTCTTGGTGCATTGTCCATCGCACAGTAGTTTTACGTCGATGGATTTGGAGTTATGTAGCTAAAAATGTACCAAGCGGGTGAGAAGAATTCGCCACAATGGTGGACGAATAAGGATAAGCGCCAGCTGTATATAGGCGAAAAAATCGTCTTAGTAATACGTTAGTGACCTTTTGACGAAATGTTTGTTGACTATACTTTAGTCTTTGTCCATTAGTGACCTTGCAAAGGAAGGTTTGGTAATTGGCTTCATTTCGCCATGCGATGCGTAAGCTAATCAGGCATCCTCTCGGCCGTTGTGTGCCAAACTGAATGTAAAAGCCCATCACCTTCGGGATTCACTAAGTCCATGTTTTAGCATGGAGTCCAGTCCCACCAATATGTGTATGTGATTCCTGTTTGACGCTCAAGATCGTCAAAAGGGCATGGTTTCGCTGAAGCCCGGCCTCCTGATGCCCCAGATTTGGCCGGCCCATGGTCGTTTCGCTGTTTTTTTGTTCTTCTGTTTCTATTTCTTTTCTTTTATTTTTTCCTTTTAATTTTATAATTTTCTTTCCTTTTTTGTGCATTACACAAAATTTCTTGCATCTTACAAAAGTTATAATCGTGTATTAAGAAATTGTTCATTATAAATTGTTCAACGATATACAAATTTTCACCGTGCATTTTGAAATTTGTTCAATGTACGTTACATAAATGCTCAGTGTGTATTCGAAAATTGTTCAATGTATATTACAAAATGTTCAATGTGTATTCAAAATTTGTTCAACATATATATTCATATTCTTTCAAACATATCATCAAATAATACAAAAAAGTTTAACATGTATTATTAAAATTTTCTAGCTACCTACTTGCGAGGAGCTACTTAGATAACATCCAAAGTAAGGCCCTGAAGAAGATCTTGAATCAAAAATCCAAAGAGATACGGTCTCGGTTGAATTGTGGGTTTCCATAAGATAGCCGCCCCGCCCCGACTTTGTGGAGTGCAAGCAAATTAAGGTTGATCTGGTGGTCTTGTATGAAATCAAATTAGTAGCAAGGAAGATAACGGGGCATCATACCATTCGCTCCGCCGAAAGGATGGTACTGACATTCGTCAAGGCAATAATTAACTTAAGAAGTCGTGTTTACAAAAATGCCCGCTGTGTTGATTTGTTGTCGTACTACTAGATAGATATGGTTGATGGGTCCATCCGTGTATATGCGCATGATATGACAGGCGGGTAATATGAGATCAATCATGCAAACACGCGCCCTGTTTGGCCGAGTTACGTACGTTGAAAAGCAGCCGGCCGGCCTCAAAGATAGATTATTTTTATGGATGACGACACATTAAGAACCTCAACATCGTATGGCTAATGAAGGCAACATTGGAGTAGCAAACCATTTGTACACGCACTTGGGTACTGCCAGTGGTGAAGCTAGCATGAGATTATGCCTAGGGCTAAGCTAGCTTGAGTGATACACTCTAGTGGTTTTATATGTTGTGTATGAAAAGGAATTACAAAGGATATTGGTATTACGCCTAGGGCTATAGCCCCAACTGCCCTAGACTTGTCTCCGCTACTGGGTACTGCACGCACGCGCGCGTGAGTGCAGCACCACGCGGATCCATGAACACTGGCTTCTTTCTCCAACTCACCTCTACGGTTTCCTGGCACTTTCTTGAACAACTTTTTGTTCTGGTGAATATATTAACAAGAATTTGTAAAAATATAAAACTGACTATGACAGCATACATGAATATATATGGCTTTTTTCAAAAAAGAGGAAGACCCCCGGCATCTGCATCAAGTGATGCACGCAGTCATTTAATTAAACAAATTAGCCACAAAGTTCGTAGCTCAATCTAATACGCAAGCAAAACCAAATAATCAAAGAAAAAAAAGCCAAAACCTGCGAAAATAGGACACGGTGACTAGCCACCTATCATATTGTTAGACTACCATCCAAACTGGTTATAAGTATCCCGTGCTATCGTCTCCCAACGGTTACACACATAAGCCTCTCTGACTTTCGCATGGGTGAGTAACGACTAACGACAATGTACGAATACAGTCAGTCTCCCTAAAGATGACCTGCAAGCACGAGGCTCTTTTTTTTTATATACTCAGAGACTAAAGCATGCATGCATGTAGACCACAGAGTATATACGTACAAGCTGCAGCATAAGATCCACTCCACTCAGCTGGGTGTGTGCCTGATTCAGTTAACTCATTTTCTGCCAAAAAAAATTTAAAGGACAAAAGACTTGCCGCATTCATTAATTAAGAGAGATTAGAACACGTATGTCCGCCCTAGCTAGGGCAAGTAGCCGGTAAAACATTTTCTGCCAATAAATGAGCCGGCGAAGACCAACGGCCACGTATTAATTATCCGAGATACTGGGTGAAACAGTAGGGATACAAAAACACACGCACGCGTAGGCGTAGCTCATATACATTGGGTGAACTTTTCTTCGTGCATATTGCTCGTAGTACAGTCCTAAGGTGCAGAAAGAAACCAAAATCCCATCAGCCCACGAAAACTTAGGTCACCACTCGTACCAACTTCCGAATCCCACATCGCCAGTTACCAAAGGCCCGACCCCCGTTCTTATCCACCTCTATGGCTCTACGTCGCCGGTCACCGGCCCCGTAGGAGCTTCCCCCGTGGCTCGCACCAACAGCACCACCTCCTCTGCAGGTGCGGCCCACCTTGCCCAACGACCTCCTTCTCTAGCCAAACTCCAGTCGATGCACGATGGGCATCCTCATGTCGTGCTGCACCACGGCTCTTATGTTCTTGTATTTATTTTGGGTAATTCTAGATTACCCGAACCCGGACCCAAACCCGATTTTGCGGGTACCCGAATTGTCAGGTATCAAAAAAATTGGACAAATTTTGGGTATTAATTTTGAAAACTCAAATTTCTTATAACCTGAATTACCTGGCCCGAATTTCCGGGTAAACCCGAACGCCCAGCTTGAGAAAAGTGGGAACAATATTATCATAGTATTTTGCATGGCAGGACACATACAATGATTCTCTTGATCGTCCAAGTCTTCACCAACAACTTTAAACATATGATGGAAATATATCCACCAAAGTTTAATCTCGGTTTCATGTCTTCCAAGTTTTTTCATGGCTATAATTTTATATATAAATATTAACAAATAAATGAAAGAAGATGTGTAGAAAGAATCACACCAACAGATAAATATGTACACCACATCGAGCAGTGTGACCCATGCATTTGTGGGTATTAAAAATGTTCAGCATGCATCACAAAAATGTTCAATATGCATTTGAAAATTGTTCAGCGTATATAAAAAAATGTTCAATATGTATTTAAAAATTGTTCAGTGTATATTACAAAATTGTTCAATGTGTCTTTCAAAATTGTTCATAATATATTACAGAAATGTTCAATGGTCGAAAGGTCAATTTTTATTGGATCTGCTGCTGCATTTATATCTTAGATGTTTGTGCGGCCTATTGTTCACTAACACTCATCAGCTCAAGTGGTATGAAAGCGTCAAAAAAAAAATCTCAAGTGGTATGAAATATTTATTCTCTATCGTGGGGTTGCGAGTTTCAGTCAAGCGTCTTTCTTTAGTATTTTAGTAGCAGCTCGCTATGACGGCACCGTCTAGGCCGGCCCATTCAGATTGCTCACTGTGTGAAAGCTTGTATGTTTGAGCGTCAGCTAGAGGGAGCAACTAATCGAGGGTTGCCCCTTGTGGGAGCCCTGGAAGGGTCACTTCCACGTGTCGCATGCTGGGTGCTACCTCGGTTTTTTCTAAAAGAAATTCTATACGTGTTTTCGGGTTTTTATGGGTTTTTGCGAGTTTTTCCAGGTCTTCAGTTTTTGGCCGGGTTTTTTTTCTAGATTTCGGATAAACAATTTGTTGCGCAAAAAAGACGCATTATTTTTTCCTTCCACGTGTGTCACATGTTTACTTCTCGTGGAGGCACAAGTTCGCTTCCGATGCACAACTGTGCCTCTCGAAAAGGAAAAAATACGTGTATTTTCTGCTTCCACGGGAAGCACGATTTTTCTTACGTGAGAAGTACATTTGTGTCTCTCAAAAAAGAAAAAAAATGCGTTTTGTTTTGCTTCGAGGGAGGCACAAATTTCTTTCTTTTGGAGGCATAAATTTGCATCTTTTGGAGGTATGAATTTGCTACTTCTGGAGGTATAGTTGTGCCTCCTGGAAAAGGAATTTTTTTTGCTTCCACGGGAGGCGTGGATTTGCTTCCTCGGGCCATGCCTCTCACAAAGGGAAAAAAACTACCAATAAACGTGCTTTCGGCTTGGTATTTTTTTTTCTGTTTTTCTTTTTGTGAAATTTTTCATCAAAACCTATGGACATGGGATCTAGTTTCAAAGATCTCGACGCGAGAAGCACTGCATGTGTGGCACTTGTCAATCCCTGAGAAGGTGGAACTGAACTTTACAAGGGGCGCTCCTTAATTAGTGATTGTGCCGGGAGGAGGCGCGACACGCACAACACACTCCCCGAGCGTGCCATTTTGGCCGGCCCTGTTTTATTCATTTCATTTAGTTCTTTTTATGTTTTTTTATTTCAATAACTCGGGATTTAACAAAAGTTCCAAAATTTAAGAAATTGGTAATATTGAAAACAAGTCTTCAATAAATTATTAAATGTTCATGGATTCACAAATTATATTCATGATTTTCCAAAATATGTTCGTAAATTCTAAACCATGTTCATGATTTTGAAAAAGTGTTCATGAAATCAAAAATGGCTTGTGTATTCAAATAATGTTCATGAAATTGAACAAATGTTCGCAAATTCAAAATTCATCAATTTTTAAAACGTATTCACCAAATTACAAAAATGTTCAAGAATTCCAAAACAAAGTTAGTAGACTTAATAAATGTTCGCTAATTCAAGAAAATTCCATATACTCAAAAAAATTCGTCAAAGAAAATCGTGACTTTCATAAATGGTTCCCTAAATTTCCAAAAAAAAAACAGTTGTCCATTCATAATGTTCACCAACTCATAAAAATGTTCCAGGGTTTCTAAAAAATGTTCACAATTTAGAAAAATATTTGTGAAATTGTAAAATAATTTGCGAATTAAAAAAATAACAATTTTATATTTGTTCACAAATTTGTAAAATATTTTGGAAATTGAAAAATGTTGATGATTTTAGAAAATGTTCACGAATAGGACATATGTTCATGAGTTCAAAAAAGTATCACGAGTTCAATAAAAAGAAAGAAAATGAAAGAAAAGAAAAGAAAAGGCAAAAAATAAAAATAAAAATGAAACAGAGAAAAGAAGGAAAATAACACAAATGAAAAGGAGCACACAAAAACCAAAAGAAAAAACAAAAAAAAAACATATTGTAAAGATTCTAGAATCTTCCCAAAATCGGAAAGAGCTAATGGGCCGGCCCGAATATGTGTAATGGGAGGGGGGTGTACTCGGTCGCTAAGTACCGACATACGCGCCCAATCGGATTTGCCGCTCCTCCACATGTGCCGCTTAATGTGACGAATTGCCCTCATTTTGCACAAGGAGGGTCTCCCCGCCTGGGTCGGCCCAGCCCACAGAGTAGTCGCCACGCATGAGCGGTGGTTCAAATACAGTTATAGCTACCAAGTGGAACTCGTCCGATGCAGCCACACCATGTTTGTGTGCTAAGCGCAACTGAGGGAGAAAATGAGTTCCACTACCCGGTTAAGCTGTGCATGACTCTTCACCGAACACCTAGGTTTTTCGCATTACATATCCACACGGGCTACATGGTGATGGAAACCTGAGCAACGAGTCTGACTCTCAACACCCATCTTGTGCTGATGGATTGGGCCACAACTCAGGCATAAAGTGGGGAAGACTACCCATGGTTCAAAATGTGATCTAGCGAAGCGATCCCCACATCGTTCGAATCCAACCTCCATCGTCGAGACTGTTCATGCGGGGTATATGACGCGTATCCAACTTTCGCGCAGACCATACCTGTCCCATTTAAACCAAATTCATTGAATCCCAACGGGGACACCAACAGACATGATTTTCAGCTGTAGATGAGCATGGGCACCAGAACGCCCTCCTCTTGTTCTACATGATTTACTATTGTCTTGGAAAGATGAAGCTTCTATAATTTTGTCGATAAAGAAACATTGTTGATAACTCATTTATGATCTGTTAACCTATATGTACTTAAATAGTATTTCGGAACAAATACTTATGTCTTTGATAGATGTGTACAGGTTTGGTATACATTTTTGTCCTTGCCATTTATATCTTTTGATGCATTGAACCGGATTTGAGTAGTTACATAGTTCCTGCTGATTGGTGTGCCGAGGACTATCTTTTTCATGTGTTTTCCGTAGTTACAGGAGCCAAATAAGTCAAATGGTGGTGGATAAGTGCAACTGATCAACCAAAATTATTGTCACGGGAACGGTAAGGGGAGCACGCATCATGTACTTGGAGAAAGACGGGAAATAATCGATGCAATATATATATACTAGCTATAGAGTGGCTAGCCGACGAACAAGTGGACTTGCACTGCTAAATGCAGACGTCGACGATGACCGTTGCACATGGGGGTGAGCTTCACGGCGACCACATTGGCAATGCACCAGATTTATATGTTCTTCAGCCAGGCTTGATTCTCTTCGAGATGTGACATGGCGATGGATGGAGGAATGCTATATCAGGTGACTCCATCAGAAGCTCAAGTACGGCACGTACTTGTTCTTTCGCTTCCAGAACTTGCATCCTCCTGTCTGCAAGGGATTTGTGTTAGTTGGACAGAGTCCAAAGGATGGGTGAAAAGGTAGATGATGAACTTACACTATGACGATCACACTTGTAGAAATGCCTCACCGGGTTTACTACTACCTGAAATGAACCAGACCATGTACCAGGCAAGAATAAATGGGGTGACCTGGCTGGAAATAACATTGGATGAAGGTGATGGAGAGCTTCCCTGCGACATGGATAAACACATTGTTCCGACCCGCGGCGAGAAGATGGTGGCAAGAGAGCGAGAACGAGGGCAAAGCAATAAGACTGAATGGATTAAAGAGAAGGAGGGTAGCGTGCTGCAGGTAGCCGTTGCAACTGACGAGCGATTCAATGCATCTCGTTTATTTGCATGCCACAGATCTGACCTGTCAGACAGAATATGAAAGGTGTACAAGTTGGATATGGTGCAGAGATATGAATATACATGCTCGTGGTATAAGAACTGCATGAATCACGTGGGAACGGATGGGTATGATACCAACCTCGCGTGGCACCATGTCCACTTGTGATTTACCGTATCTATATGTGAATAAAATCAAGTTGTGCAATGAACTATTCAGCATTGCTGAGAAGGGTAACTTCTGCCACATATAAACTGTCCGATATGACCATTTATATAACAATGTCAATTGCCAGTGACAAATACGGTATTCTATTTTCGATGCAATGGTTTGATTATTCAATGCACTTGTGCTTACCAATAAGTCCAAAATTCACATACACAATACTATTATGTAGGCAGTGCACACATGAGTGCTCAATCTTCTCCACACACATGCTCAAAAAAAAAATTCTTCTCCACACACACGCTAGCGCGCGCGCACACACACACACACACACACACACACACACACACACACACACACACACACACACACAATAATATGGAACAATATCTTAATCTTCTGGCACTACAGGGACAAGAAGGAGCTTCTCCTTCCGGCGTATTGTCACCCCAAATAATTCAGTCATATTGATGCCGCCTTTCATTGACTCTTCTGGTAGCTTCCAGTTGAAGCGGTACACTAGATTTGCTAGCATGGTTTCAATGGTCGCAATCCCAAAGTTTAAGCCTGGACACATCCGCCGCCCGGTGCCAAATGGCAAGTAGGAGAAATCATTTCCCTTGTAGTCCATAGTTGCGGCGCTACCGCCATCCATGAACCGCTCAGGCATGAAGTTCTCCGCATTCTCCCAACTGCTAGGGTCCCTTGCAAGGGCCCAACTATTGATGATGGTGCGTGTTCCTGATGGTATCTTATAGCCTTTTATGTTGCAGTTGACCATGGAGAGGTGGGGCAGAAGGAGCGGTGCGGGCATATGGAGCCGAAGTGTCTCTTTGATGACCGCCTCCAAATAGGCCAAATTTTTGATATCGTCTTCGGTAACCATTTCTTTTCCCTTTGGTATAGAACTCCTCAACTCATCTTGTAGCTTCTGCATGAGGTGGGGATTTTGCACGAGCCGAATCATCGCATATTCCAGTACTATAAATGATGTATCTGTCCCAGCTTCGAACATGATCTAAAAACATATAGATACATATATAAGTATCAATGTCATATAAACTTTCACATGTGTAGGTAACGTTTGTGACATCATACCGCCATCTGGGCTTTAATATGGTCTCTCGTGAGGTTGTACTCTTGTTGAATAGAAAGCAACACATTGATGAAGTCATACTCCTCGTTGTCATGTCCTGACGTCGGCTTCCTTACATGCTCATCGATGAGGTTATTGAGAAGGTCATCCCACATCTTGTTAACCTTTCGAGCTTTGGCACAAACCATCCTCTTGATGATGCCCAGCTTCACCAACATGGGAAAGTAGTCCTCCAGGTTAAATCCACCGATAAGCAATGCGTTGGCGTCGATGAGCTCCCGAAAGAGTTTATCGTGGCCTTGTTTCCTGAAAAGCTTGCCGGAGACGACATGGCACACGATGTCACTCGTGAAGGCACTGAGCAGATCACTCAAGTCGATGGAGGTGCATTTGGAGGCTGCATCGCCAATCTTGGCCATGACTAACATCACCTGTGAAAATTAATTTTAGTATGGCTGATGTGGTGTATAACGTATAGCCATGCATGGTGCAATATATCACTCAATCAAATTGGTTGTCTTTATGTAAGTTGCCTGATTTTTTAGAGATTTTAGTCACTTTGTTACTAGCATTAATTAGGATAAATTTGCATCTAAGAACTATTGCTTTTTATAAACATGGTGTCCCTTGTCCATAACATGACCATGAAAAAAGAGCTAGGCTTATTGGTGAGACTACTATATAAATCTATTGAGCTCAAATGAATATCATGCACAGAGAAAACAATGGACACCATGACATGAAATGCAACACAATGACCTGAAAAGGAAAATCAATAAAAACTTTATTTTTAGTTGAGCAACAAAAACTTATTGTAGTAGATATAATTCATGGAATACTATTACCTTGATAGAAAATGAAACAAAAATAATAAGACTAATACTGTGGAAGAAGAAAAATGCTAAAATTCAAGATCTTCACACATATTACACGCCGAGCTTGCACTATACTAGTATTCTATGTAAGAAGAAGTGTAAAGTAGCGCAACTTCCATTAATTTAATGAAAGAGAGAATTCGTTATAGATAACTGATATTACTGTGCATCACATCACTTAGAATCTGACTTTCACTATCCCCCCTAGAAAATAATAATACTTCAAAGCTAAGAAAATAATAAGTAATCACAGGATGGAGCCCATAATCACACCGCTCAGAAAAACTCAAGATAATCCAATGGGAAGAGGAACTGACTGAAATGAAGAACATGGGCTGCCTAAACCTTAGGATTGGAAATCCGTAGAACATTTATGTTTTAAAACGAATGTGTAAGATGAACGGACAAATACACTATACGGATGAAAGAATAATCTCAATCTCCACTACCGGACTCGCGGCCTATGTCGACGGCCCCGGGCCGTCGGCATAGGCAATATCCCGTCGGCGTAGATCTATGCCTACGGTTGCCGTCGGCATAGCCCCGTCGGCGTAGATCACGTCAGTGTAGATGTGTCATACCGTCGGCACAGTATAGCCGTCGGCATAGATGCCTATGCCAACGGCCGAGGGCCAGCCGTCGGCAGTGTTTTTCGCCTGACGGCAACGGACGGCGCCGTCAAAAGCGCTGACGATTCACGGAACGCCACGTGGCAGAGATATGTCGACGGCTTTGCCGTCGGCATAGGTTCCACCTATGCTGACGGAACCTATGCCGATGGCAAAACCGTCGGCATATCTCTGCCACATGTCGTCCCCCGGTTCCTCCTGGCGGTAGGGCTATGCCTATCGCAAAGCTGTCGGCATAGATTTTCATGTTTTCTTACCCCCAAACAGTTTTCTAGGAGAAAGAATTTTTTCGACTACCAATAATTAGGAGCACACATTGCCACGAGTCCCCCAAATATATATTTTTAGCAAGTGAAAAAGCAGAAAAACTCATAAACATTAAAAACGACAAAATGATTCTATACGATAGGGGTAGGCCCCCGAAACAATGACAAAATGTTTCAGCAAATCATTCAGGCGACTGAAAAATGCCAAACATGCAATCAAATTGACGGTTTTACCTCGTGCTCGCGCACATGGCGGTAGGAGCGGACCTTCCTGTTGGTGAGGAGGTGCGTGGTGGCGATCTTCTTGACCTCGCGCCAGTGCTCGCCGTAGGGGCAGAAGGCGACGTCCGAGGGGCCGTAGAAGAGGATTTCGGTGACGGGGGAGTAGGGACGGGACGCGAAGACGTGGTCGTGCGTGCGCAGCACGGCCTGGGCAGCGCTCGGCGACGAGATGACAAGGGTCGGGACAGCGCCGAGGCGAAGGAGCATGAGCCCGTCGCGGCCATGCTTGTCGGCGAGGTCGCGGAGGGAGACGTGCGGGAGGGAGCCGACGAGGTGCAGGTGGCCGATGATGGGCAGCCCGAGGCTGGGAGAAGGCAGCTTGCTCAGCAGCTGCTCTCTTGCGGTGGCCGTCCCAAAGCGGCGCACGACCAGGATGACGAGAAGAGGGCAGGCGAGCAAGGCAGAGACCACTAGGGCTGCATGTCGAGACGGAGACCTCGCCTGCAGCAGGAGCAGCAGCTCATGGAGGCTTTGCTGCACCTGCGACATGGCTGTTCAGTTTACTGAATGATGGCCGTTGGGTTTATCTTCCAGAGCAGCCCCGCTGGATTTATAGCTACAAGCTTGGAGACTAGAGCAAGAGCTAGACATCTTTTTTCAGTCCATAATTTGTACAGGAAACTGCAGGCGGATGTAGGGAGCTATTTGCAAACTCAAAGTGGTAACTTGTGACCCACAACTCAAGATAAGAACAAATATGTACCAGTAAGAAGTGAAACGAATTTTCTACGGGACCAAAAATGCAGGCCATGGAGACTAGTCTATAAAATAGGACAACATTAGGACCACCCCACGGCAGTGTCGAGGACACAACATGCTAGGGATAACATTAGAACATTTTGCCTTATTACTATGTTTCTTCATGCTAGGGATAAGGCAAACTCAAAGCCGATGACCAGCTACAAACAAAAGGGAATGGGGCTCCACGGCGATGCCCTCAAGAGGTGATGACGCCAAGCATCACCGCCGCCGAGCCCGAGAGACCGGACTAGGGTTTTCACAACGGAGCCCTGGTACCGTGAGGAGACCAATAATATTGGCTCCATGAGGGAAGCAACACCCGTGGCGTCCCTATCATTGACGCCATAGCGCGGATCTTTCGCTCGGACCCTTACAAGTGACACCACATAATCAAAGTTGCCGACCCAACCCGCCAGGGGCTGCTGCCGACACCACCATGCTTCCTGATCTAGAGTAGGGAGCCATCACTGCCGGTACCCCTGCCCTCGCTGCCCACATAGCCAAGAGGAGACGGCACCAATGCCGCAATGCAGCCTGACGCAAAGACACCCGTGTAGCCTCACCATGTAGGGTCACTACCCCGGCGCCCAGAATGACATGCCACACACATTGGAACATCATACCGCCAGAAAGCCGGGGCATGGACCAAGCATGAAGGTGAGCATTGTGCCCAAGCACCATCACGGTCAGTACCGGACAATAACAATACCCGCCCACGCACAAAGAGAGTCCCCGGTTACGGTTGTCAGATCCCACCTGGATCTAGCCCCACACTCACGCCAGTTGCGAAGACCAACGGAAAGGGCCAACAACACCTCACAAAACCACCTGCCGCAACGTGTCTTCAGGTGCTGGCCAGCATCAACCCGTGTGAGGATGCCAGGGTTGCAGGTCTCCTCAGGATAGATTCGACCTAGATCCGGCCAGGGGAGCGGATCCTTATACCATATGGTGTATTTGATCATTTTGCCTTATTACTATGTTTCTTCATTCTAGACTCACCCGCGATTTGGGGCATAACTTTATTGTATTCTACCAATATCTATTTTTTAGTCGTGACCTATTCACCCATGCTTTTTAATCTGATTTTAAATTTTGTACCTCTTAGATCTTTTGAATCATATATCTGATTTATCACCCGTTTGGATACTACAGCTCCTAGTATTTATATATGTAAAAATAGTTCAATCTTGGACATGTTTTGAATGTGGACACCTGAAGTGGGTTTCTCGGCCGCCACGCATGTTCGGTGCCTGGCAGGCGGATGGATGGGCAACTGGCTTCAATGTAGTAGGAGTCTGTCACGTTGCCATGTTTGGTCGCTCAGTGCCGGCATTAATGCGGCGCCGAGAGCGAGCACACGAGGCGTGAGCGGTAGGCCAGAAACATGCGCCTCAACCGCTGCACCGATGTGAATGGTGCGTCTTCGGTCGGCATGCGCCAGACCAGTGACATCCCCTCTTGATCGGCATGAATGCGGCGCGGAGAGCGGAGTAGCGACTAGAGCATGAAGAGAGAGATGGTTTTGTGTGGGTTTGGGGTGTCGGACGCCCACAAACCTCCTCCGGGTTTTCCTTCAGTTTGCGAAAATACGGACTCGTGGACCTGTTCGTGGATGGACAACATTGGATGGTAGAAAGTGTTCAAACAACATGATTCGAGTGTAAACGGACGAATTGATGTACCTAAGAGTATATCAACACAAGTTGCAGGCACTCAGCTGTGCGCGCGCGCCTGGTTCACTTAATTTCTACTTATAGTAACTCAATTTTTCTACAGTTTTGCTAGAACTCATCTAGATGAGATATAGTTTGGTCTCATTCACCTTTTATTGCCATTAGATGTGGTGCTATAAGATGCGTGTGTGCTGACGTGGATTGTATTTGTTCTTGTTTTCAAAGTGAATGAGACCAAATTATATCTCATCTAGATGAGTTCTAGGTACTCCCATTTTTCTACTACAAGATGATGGTTGTAAAGACGAAGTGCTAACATAACAAGTGATACTTTTTTTTTGCGGGTGGTAACGAGTGATACATTGGCTGAACTTTGCTCGTGCATTGCTCCTCGTACAGTCCTATGGCGATGGATTTGGACTTGTCTACCTACCAAGGTACAATGTGAGTGAGAAACATGTGCCTCGCTGGCGCGAATAGAAGGGTAAGCATCCGCTATAGTGCAAACAATGACACGTAATGTTCCTTTGTGATCTGTGTGTTGATTACTTTGAGGATCCTTTGTCCATTAGTGACCTTGCAAAGGAATATTTGGTAATCGGTAGTTGTGTTATAAACATGCATCTTTTTTTTTTGCGGGTGGTAACGAGTGATTCATTGACCGAACTTTCCTCGTGCATTTCTCCTCGTACAGTCCTACGGCGATGGATTTGGACTTGTCTACCTACCAAGGTACAATGTGAGTGAGAAACATGTGTCTCGGTGGCGCGAATAGAAGGGTAAGCATCCGCTGTAGTGCAAACAATGACACATAATGTTCCTTTGTGATCTATGTGTTGATTACTTTGAGGATCCTTTGTCCATTAGTGACCTTGCAAAGGAATATTTGGTAATCGGTAGTTGTGTTATAAACATGCGTCCTTTTTTTCTTGTGGGTGGTAACGAGTGATACATTGACTGAACTTTCCTCGTGCATTTCTCCTCGTACAGCCCTACGGCGATGGATTTGGACTTGTCTACCTACCAAGGTACAATGTGAGTGAGAAACATGTGTCTCGGTGGCGCGAGTAGAAGGGTAAGCATCCGTTGTAGTGCAAACAATGACACGTAATGTTCCTTTTTGTCTATGTGTTGATTACTTTGAGCATCCTTTGTCCATTAGTAACCTTGCAAAGGAATATTTGGTAATCGGTAGTTGTGTTATAAACATGCGTCCTTTTTTTTGCGGGTGCTAACGAGTGATACAATGACTGAACTTTCCTCGTGCATTGCTCCTCGTACAGTCCTACGGCGATGGATTTGGACTTGTCTAGCTACCAAGGTACAATGTGAGTGAGAAACATGTGTCTCGGTGGCGCGAATAGAAGGGTAAGCATCCGCTGTAGTGCAAACAATGACACGTAATGTTCCTTTGTGATCTCTGTGTTGATTACTTTGAGGATCCTTTGTCCATTAGTGACCTTGCAAAGGAATATTTGGTAATTGGTAGCTTCGTTATAAACACACACATTGTAAACTAGTCACACACAATGCTAGCAATATTAGCACATACCGTAAACTAGTCACACACACATTGTAAACTAGCTGTGAGAGCATGCAACTAACATATCTAGGAAATCCGCACGAACAGCAATCTCATGAACCAAAACGAAGGAGAGCAGAACTCATCCTTCGGTCAGAATGGCCATGGCGCAACATTCTTTGCGGCATCACAGTTGTCGCATGTGTCAACTATGACACTCGGAGCAGGCTTTTTGACTCGGACCAAAACTCGCTCCAACTCGGCACACAAAGGAAATAGGCCGAGCCGTGCTGATATTTATGGGCGCTGGTTTGGGGAGCTCCTATTGACACATTTACCCTCAATACTGAGCTCAAATCGCACACACACGAGTGCCCGACTGCCCTAGCCCAGTAGCGGCGTTTCCACCGGCACTGCAGTGCGCAGGACCACTGTAGCTCATCGCTAAATCCTATTTGGCGCTTCTAGCGCCAAATATGGTATAGTTCGTTCGTGGCACACACCCTTAAAATCGATTATTCATTGACAGACCAGCACATCCTGCATAGTGTAGAACCATCCCGTCGGAAGCTCCTCCTGATTTTTGGCTGCTTCCAGAAGCTTCCAAGCACTGTTTTGGGAATTTTCTGGATACTTCCACAATATTTTTTTGTTTTTAATTTTTCTATTGTTTTTACCCGGCTTTGTCTGATTTTTTTCCTTTTTGTATATTTTTCTTTTTAACTTTTTTAAGTTGTTCTAACTTTTTAAAACTCATTAATTGTTTGAGTGAAATTCATGTAAATATAATACGTGAAATTTATACAAAAGTGCGAATATTTTTTAAATATGCAAACATGTTTTTATTTGTGAGAATTTTTAAAATTCATGGTAATTTGTCAAATTGATGAACATTTCAAAATTCGTGAACATTTTCTACATTCATGAATATTTTTACAAATTTACAAAATAAATCAACGAACAATTATTTGAGTACTTTTTCTTTGAAAAATAAAAGATGGATGAAGAAAACAAGCTGAGTGTCACAAAAATGAGAAAACAAATTTTTGAGCTGACTAGAGCCAGTGAGCTAGGTTTAAGCGAACGTGCGATCCCTATTTGGTGCTTGAGGCGTCATTTCTGATTATTTTTGCAAACAGATGCTCACAAGTGCGTCTAGTTGGGTTCGGCCAATCTATCTTTCTTTTCTTTGTTTCTAAAACAAAAATATGTGCGTGCACCTAGATTTGAACCTTCCAACCTCCTGGTCAATAGCACATTGTACTAACCACACGATCACAATCGCCTCACATGCTCAGCTACATCTTCTTCACCCTTTTTCTTATTATATATGTCTTTTTCTTTTCTCTATTTTTCTTTTCTTTTTCCTTTTCCGTTTCCTTTTTTGATTTGGAAATTTTTTGTATTGTTTTGTTTCTTACTATTTTTCTTTTTTCTGTTTGCTAAATTTCATTAACTGTTTTTACAAACTGAATGAACTTTTTGAAAAAGTGATGAACTTTCTCCAAAATTGATGAACTATCTTCAAATCGGTGATTTGTTTTCCAAAATCAACGAGTTTTCTTTTCAAAATCAACGAATTTTTTCAACATTGATGAATTTTTTATATTGGATGAATATTTTTTGAAAATTAATGATTTTTTTAAATTGAAAGATTTTTTTTCAAAATCGATGAACTTTATTACAAAATTGATGAACTTTTTTTCAAAATTGATGAATTTTTATCAAATTCGATGGACTTTTTTCGAATTCAATAAAAAAATAAACTAAATGAACTTTTTCTAATTTGATGGTCTTTTTTTCCAAAATTGATGAACTGTTTTTCATGATCGATGAACTTTTATCCCAAATCCCTAGTTATTGCCCACCCATGCCCTTCTCTGCTCCGCGTCCCTGCTAACGTCAGCCGGTTTTGTGCCCTCCTTCTCCTCAACATCACGCCACCACATCCTTACAGCCATGCAGGCGGGCTGGTGGCCGCTGTCACTTCCATACTCACAAGCAGTCTGAGTTGCACTAAGCATGCCTCTTGTCGAGCTGAGCCTCCCATGTGGGTCTCATTAGTAGCAGGCGATCCGACTCAGCTCGGCTAGTGTCCATCCCTAGTGGCGAAGGTCAAATTAAAATTTTGGTATGACAAAAATAGTACTTTCTCCATCTAAATATACGGTCTAACACATTTTTTAAGGTTGTCTTTGATCACCGGTTAGAGAAATAACATATGACATGCATTATCATCAAATTGTATGTGAGTGGAGTTTCTAATGATTTATTTTTATATCATACGTCTAATTTATTATTTGTCTAATCAATAGTCAAAGACAACTTAAAAATGAATTAGGCCCTATATATTCGGGGGAGTAGCATTGTTTGCCAAAAGTATGATTAATAAATAGTTTAAAAGTACATGTTTTTAAATTTATTAATGTACAGGAAATAGACTGCCGCTCGAAGGAATGGCCAATCCTTTTTTCTGAAAGACATCCAAAGTCCATCTTATATCTGATACTATTTATCGAGAAAAAACAAGAGGCGGTACAAACAAACGACAACATCTAATAGACTGATCGAATCAATCCAGTAATTGAGGAGAGCAACTAATCAACGGGTACTCCTTCACGAGCCCCCGCAAGGGTCACTTTGGCTGCATTGGGAGCGCGTCTTGGTGCGCTCTCAGCCGCCATCATGTTGCCGTGCTCTGGGCGCTCTCTTCGATTCTTTTTTCTGTACGCGTTTTCTGCTTTTCGATGAATTTCCCCCTTTTTTGGCCTTTCGGTTTCCCCCCGGTTTTCATAGGTTTTGGACCCAAAACTTTTTGTGTGAAGAAACACATTTTCATTTTTTTTCCTTCACGAGAGGCACAGATTTACTTCTCATAGAGGCACGAATTTGCTTCAGCAAGAGGTACAGTCGTGCTTCTCGAAAAAGGGGAAAAATTCCTTGCGTGAGAGGCATGGTTTTATTTCTCGTGATGGTACGGATTTGCTTCCGCGAGAGGCGAAAGGAAAAAAATACGCTTTTTCCATCCACGAGAGGGACAAATTTACTTCTTGTCAAAGCGTGCATTTGCTTCCGCGAGAGGCACAACCGTGAGTCTTTGGAAATGGCAGTTCTTTTCGTGAAAAAAGTTTTGTCGAAACCTATCAACATTGGATCTAATTTTGAAGATCTCGAAAGACGTATGCAACGGTGAAAACAGTTTGAGACTTGGATGCATGGTTTAAGAGATAAATTGTTATAAATAAACGAATCTACAAAAGAGAGAAAACTACTAGGTTGCGCAAAGAGTACTCCTTAATTAGTGATTTCGATAATCAAGACTTCGTATTCTTTTCGGTTTTTGCGATCGATCGAGAAAGAGTCATTGAGACGGTTGCCCAGTCTAACTTGAGCCCAACAAGGTTAGTCTAAAACTTGAGCCCGACAAGGATTAAAGAACTAAGCATAACAGGCGCCCCTATATCTCGCCTTTAGCGAGTATCGCTTCCGGCTCGCTTAAGAAGCGAGCGAGTTGGGCTGACCCACGCGGGGGGGGGGGGGGGGGGGGGGGGAGCCATAACCTCTTTTCGGGACACCTAGGTGTCCAGGCTCCTTGTTTGTCTACCTTTGGATTGCATTAGGATGTGTGTCGTTGCTACTGGTGTAGACATTAACGGGTATAACCGTTAACCATTTGCAGTATTTAATTTGGAAAGTTATTGCAGCGTACTAATTGATTCCATTTAAGTACATGTTAATTACGGCTTACTTGATCTAATTTGGACGTAGACATTAATTAGGATGCATGCACCAACACTTCCTTAGAAGACAAGGAACTGCCTAATTTTGATGATCCATGTACGTGTGGAACACTACGAAAAATCTTATACAATAGTAATTAATGCATAGACGTTGTACCCTTTACGCGTATTGCCACTGTATCTTTTAAAAAAGATTAGTGGATTTTTGCCACTTTCTGTCCCAAATGGTTTCTCTTTCTATGATACCTAGTTGTGTTTACAGTATATACCCACAATTTATGTAAGGATAATACATACTATTTTTAGTATGTAGCCATACTTTTTGGGTATGATTCCTTTATTATCATACCTTGGATACATCACCATCAGGTATGTTGTATGGATGTTCATAACGATACGTACGTAACATATCATTTGTCGAGGTATTTAGTTTACGTACATGAATTCACTCATAAAAAGGAAATAACAGTTATAGGTATATACCAACAAATTTCACATTGAGTATTTAGATTATATATCTTGTGTATGCACTGTTTTTTTTTTGAAAACTTAAGTATCCATTTACAAATATATCGGTACGCTTGCAGGTATCTAATACCTACAATAAAACATAGGGTATATATTATAGTATTTATGGAAATACATCTAATACGTAGAATAAATCATAGGGTATCCGCAAAAAAATCATAGGGTATATATACATACCCAAATACGAGTTTTAGCCCATTTTTGATGATACTATAGTATTTAAGGAAAGAAATAGTTTATGAGGGAATCAATAGCATGCATTATTTTTGAAACCAATCTACAATCAATGGCAGTGCATGCAAGTACAAAGGGAAAGTGAATTATTTGAATGGTACTACTGATTATTTCTAAGCGAAAAATGAGTTAGCTCTACAAAAAACACTCTACAAAAAAATTGAAATATATTGAACAAATATTTCAAAAATACTGAACAAGTATTTGCAAAAATGTTGAACAAGTATTTGAAAAAATGTGACATGTATATAAAAATTTTAATCAAGCATTTGAGAAATGTTAAATGTGTATATAATAATGTTGACCATCTAATAAAAAATGATGATTTTTTATCATGTTTAGAAAAGTGTTAATCAAACATTTGAAAGAATGTTGAACAAGTTTTTGAAAAATGTAAATCAAGCCTTTGGAAAATGTTAAATGTGTTTAGAAAAAATGTTGATCATTTATTAAAAAGCGTTAATCTTTTTATTTGAAAACTATTAATGAAGTATTTAAAAAATTGAAAAATTACAGAAAAAAATGTTGGTCATGTATACAAGTTTTCAAAAAACTGTTAATCTTGTGTTTAAAAAAGGGAAACCCTTTGTATCAGTAGTCTGATGACAAACATCCGTCAGACTGGCCGTGGTCCGTTGATTTTATTTGATCACACAGCCTATATTTGTATGGTTCCCGTTATTAACGCTGGAATTTAACCTCAAATTAATGCTAAAATTTAGCCTTTCCGAGTAAATCTAGCCTGCTAGGCCCACCCACCCCACCCAGTCTCGCATCTTGTCCCGACCTCGCTACGGTCGCTGCTCACGGCGACGGCTACCTCCGCCACGACCTGCTCTGCACCACAGCTCCGCGACGCCTACCTCTTCCACGACCAGCTCCGCACCAAGGCTACAGCTGCTCGACGTCGCCGGTGCTGCGTCCCGCTCCGGTCTACTTCGCCGGGACACTGCTCTCACCAACTCCCGTCGCCGGCCCGCAACAGCGAGAGGTGATTTTTAGGACCATGGTTCACCCGAACCTATGGTCCACGCCGTAGGATGTACCATCCCCATGTATGGATCTGTGTCCTCTTTTGAATTCAAAATTTGTGTTAAGCCCTAACTGGTCAAAGCCCAGGGTTAACCTTGGTGCTTATAAGGACCCCCTAGGCCTGCGTGGGAAGTAGATTTTTTTCCCTGGAGTGGCACATGTCTAGGTACTGTAGCATTTTTGCACACGTCTCTATGAGCATAATCTGGATATATATAAGAAAAACAAGAATTCACTGTGACTATTGTATAAAAATATCATGACAAAAGAACCTTCTCAAACTTGTCGCCCAGACTCTAAAACTTGTGTACAAATTATACAAAATATCCATTGATGCTTGTGAGCATCTGTACTGATGTCATGTCGCAAACAATAATTTTCTAACATTTTTCTTGTTTTGTTTTGGACGCATGGTCAGTAGGACATCAACCTATATAGGAAAAAGGCAAAAAAGATGAAGAGAAAAGGGTTAAAAGAGATAGGAGTTCTAGATATACCAGCGACTACAAACATTTATCTTCAAAGCTTGTGACAAGTAGATGTGTTTTAAAAATGTCCAGATCAAAATGTGATGCCCTTGTTGTGAATCGCTTGTGCGTGATTCTTTGAGCCTACTCAATGCAAGTCTTGGGGAGAGAGCTGATGCACAAAACGAGGCAATAAACAATGATGAACATTGTTTGTATGCATGCAACAATACTTTTTTACTACCTATGATGTAAGCATCAAGTAGGCTTATTTTAGCAATGTAGGGCTTCTAACCTTCATTAAACTATTGGCGACATGCATATTTGTTTGCCATCTCGCGTAAACTATTCCCGCCATGCACATATCTCGAAAAGTGGTGTCCAAAGATCAATGACGTGGAGCATAGGTTCGGGCGTACCATGGTCCCGCACAACATTCTTGCCGCAACAACGCCGTTTCAGAACCGCAAAGAAGTTGCACGCGCATCCTAGCTGTCGCCCCTGGTAAGTACTCAGCCGAACTAGGTTTGATTCATCTCATGTTTGATTCCTTTTTAATCAGTTGATTTGTATTTGTTACTGTGGATGCAATGCTGGCTTTGATAAATTTTGTTGAGTGAATCTGTTATATCCAGTTTATAGTGGACCACTATTTAATCTAGCAATTTTGGTAAATTTCTTATGAAGGATTGCAGATCAGAGTAATACTATGGGCCCGTTCGGAAGCTCTCTCGCTTCCCGCTTCTCCGGAAGCTGGCGAGAAGCTGGCCGAACGCTTCGGCTCCGCGGAGCCAGCTTCAAGAAGCGGAGGCGGCCTCCAGTGCAAATTTGAGAAGCTGCCCAAGCCCAGCTCCCAGCTTCCAGCGGAGGAGAAGTTCAGCTTAATTACTAGGAATGCCACCGCCAAGTCAAGAAAACGATTCATTTTGCTGTCGCATGTGGAGAGCCAGCGAACCAGCGCCCTCGCAGGGTGGGGTCCCCTCCTCTCTGGTCCACGTTGACGGAAAAGAGAGCTGCCGCTGCTGCCGAACACTCATTTCTCTCCCGTGAGAAGCTGGCTGACCGAGAAGACCGAGAAGCTGGCCACTGGCGGAAGCGAGAGAGCTTCCGAACGGGCCCTATGATTCACAATCTGGGTGATAATATTAGTTTTTGACAAGATTTCAATTTTTCATGTTTCCATCCAAGTTTAGATATGTTCCCAACTTGTAGGTTCGTGCTTCTCAGTTCTGTTGCATCTAAATCGCTATACAGATGCTTCTTGAGTCTTTATATTTTGCTTCCAAATGCCAGAAAACCAAATCAATCTATATGTTGGTGAGTCAAAACTCAAAACAGACATCCCCTTGGTGGCCAAATATTTTTAATTTTGCTTTAATTCTATGTTTCAATTTGAAGTTTTGAACCCATGTGTATAGTATATCTTCTATATATCTTGTATATAGCATATTTTCATCTAACCAGCAACTCGAACTTCAAGTATGACACTCATTTTCTGCTACTAAATTCTTCATTCAAATATGACACTCATTTTCTGCTAGTAAATTCTTCATTCAAATATGACACTGATTTGCTGCTACTAAATTCTTCATTTTTCTGCTTCTCCTACTTATAACCGTAGAAAAAGTTCATGCACCCAGATAGTACCACATCTTTGTCATCATTGTAGGTGTTTTGCTTCTATACATCCAGCTCACAATCTTTGTCTTCGTTGTAGGTGCTTTCCTTCCACAGTTCAACCAAATTCTATAAACTTTTGGAATGTAGGTGATCAAACCATCTGTCAATTCTGCTCGGCGCCGCCCTTGATAACACGGTGGCCATAGCCTCAAGTTGTATGTGCGACATTTACGGTGTTGTGAAAGACACAAATGAGCCAATGGCCTTGCCATGCCCAGTGAGGAGATTGTGGGTGGACAAGATTTAGAGGCTAGTGACGATATTGTCCACAGAAGAGACAATGTGCAAGCATGCTCAAGTTTAAGAATTCTTTTATTTCTTTGGATGCAAATTATATTATTTTTTCGGAAGCAGATTCTAATATCTCTAGAAGCAATGTCTGATTGATGGGAACAACAATATTTTATTGGTTGGGGGCAATTCCATGTTACACTTGACAGAACGTTTTGGTCGTTGTATTGCCTATGCATAGCAAACAATATATACTGATATATTGTACATAAATTATGACTAGATCAAAGCAATCATCCGCTGGCATGGAACATTTTCTTGGTGTAACTAAGTTACATGTATTTTTCTGCTTTATACAACTTGTTTCATGCTTCCGGGATGCTTGCTTCGAGTACATTTTTTCTCTACCTCATACAACTTGCTTTATTGTTTCAATGGATGCACATGCTTTGTATTTGACCACGACGCTCTCGGTCCGCAGCGGCTGCTTGCTTGTTCAATATATAAACCACGTAAGGAAGCACACGAATAGTAGAGTGAAGCAAGTATTATTGTGAATACATATCGTATGATATGAATCATGTTAATTTATGTCGATGTGGAAGCAAAATTTTGGCGACCAGAATGGAGCAAATATTTAGGTTGTAGGAAACAAAATATTAGGATGAAGCACTATGATTTTGACGACGAGAAAGAAGCAAATAACTCCGCCGTTGGAAACATGTTATACGAGATGATGAAGCATGTTGATTTTCAGTCTACGTGGAAGCAAAACAATTAGTCAACGGAAGCATAGTTTTGGTGCATTGCAAATGAATAAAAACTATTTTTTGGGTGTAAAAATAAATTTTATTTGCATTGCAATGTTTGGTACATTGGTTGCAACGTTGGCATAATAAGCAAACAAACAGCATGGGTGCGGATTCTTATTTCACCAGATTGATTATTTTCCGTTCAAATTCAGAATTTGTTTCCTAACATATGTTTTCCTTCCTAAAATCATGGATGAGTAACCTCGGGACTGAAAGCCTCTTAGGAAGCAAAGAAAAATTTAGGAAACAACAGTCCCATTTAAACTGCGTAGCATTTTATTTTATTTGGAAGCAACGATCTTGATTTGGAAGCATTGATCCTCACGGTTGGAAGCAACGATCTTGATTAGGAATCAAAATTTGTTTCCATTGCAATTTTCTTTCGGGAAGCAACGATCTTGATTAGGAAGCATTGGTCCTTACGACTGAAAACAAATAAAATAGCTTAATTAATCATCCCTTGATTTCGGAAGTTGTTAGGAGAAAATAGGAAAGCAATTGATCGCAGTTAATGCCAAATCCTGCATGCAAACTAAATCACGTAGGAATTCAGCTAGCAGATCGGACGATGGCCACAAACTAGTCTGATAGGTAGCAAATATCAGTAGTCTGATACCTAGTGCTTCCCTTTAAAAAATATTAATGAAGTAGAGTATTTGAAAATTGTTAAAAAATTATAATAGGAAAAAATGTTGACCATATATTAAAAAATGTTAAATTTGTAAAGGGAAAAGGTGAAATGTGTATTAGAAGAATGTGGTTCACATATACAAAAATGTAGAATGAAACCCAAAAAGAAACAAAGAGAACCAAAAAAACCAATGGAAAAAGAAAATGAAAAAACTGAAAAAACGAATAAAAAAAGGAGAAGAGAAAAAAAGAAGAAGAGAAAACCGGCTTGACTAGCTTCAAGTAGGTCGCGGCCCCTTTACTTAACACGAACAGTAGTGCGGTGCAGTGGCTAGCTGCATTAGGATGTGTGCCGTTGCTACTGGTGTAGACATTAACGGGTATAGCCGTTAACCATTTGCAGTATTTAATTTGGAAAGTTATTGCAGCGTACTAATTGATTCCATTTAAGTAAATGTTAATTACAGCTTACTTGCTCTAATTTGGACGTAGACATTAATTAGGATGCATGCACCAACACTTCCTTAGAAGACAAGGAGCTGCCTAATTTTGATGATCCATGTACGTGTGAAACACTACGAAAAATCTTATACAATAGTAATTAATGCATAGACGTTGTACCCTTTACGCGTATTGCCACTGTATCTTTTAAAAAAGACTAGTAGAATGCCCGTGCGTTGCTACGGGCTACAATGCATATAAATGAATCAAACACATGATTAAGGTCGTCTCTAAGGTCGAAACTCATTTCTCCCTCATATGTCCAAGCGTGTTTGCACATCAGACATGCGCCTAGTGAACTCCGCAAAATCAAACCGCCTGAATAGTTTCAAGCTACGACAAATCCAGCCCATATATGGGGAAGAAATGTGGTTGTCTGAATTATCTGTCATGTTATCTCCAACACGTGGTCCCAACACAAGAACCCCACCCCATGATGCTTAGTTTCCCGTCGGACCATCCCTTTCCTGCTCGGTTTCCCGTCGTAGCGGGAGATTTCTCGCTAGAGTCTTATCCTTTAAAACTGTATGATGCCCACCTTTCCCTCGCCATGGTGCCTTCTCTTCTTGACACCATACTTCCCCATGAACCGCCAAAGAGGAATCCCCCGCCAACTGTCCCGCTCTCCATCTTGATCCCCTCCCCCCGTGTTCGTGCCGATTCGTCGCCACCATCAAGGGGGGTGAGACATGTGCCGCTCATGATGCCCAGAGAGCCAAGAAGGCAGATCCGAACAAGCCGCACTCCGCGTTTGTCACTACAAATCAATATGGGCAGGAACTTATACAACAAGTGTGATTTGGTAAAAATCAAACACCACACATAAAGAAAATGCTTACAGAATAAATCACTCGGACATATACACCACCTCCACTTAGAGTTGTAGCCGCTCCATACTATGATGACAACATGGGCAGCGTCTCCATACTACGATGATGACTCTGAACCTCCTTCCTTAAACACCTTCACACGGTTGGGGACATCCTCGAGGAGATAGAAAACAATATTATTGCACCCTCAACGGATAGAGTAATAACCATATCTAGTACATACAAAGTTTGGTTTATATTAAGAAGAAAATGATGAGAATATCGGATGGTAAGAAAATGATTAGCTGAACTCCAAGTAATCTGCTAGTGTGGGGGCCAAAAGGAAATCTTACAAAATATCATAAAAAGAGACACGCCTGTTCAAGAAGCAACTCAACAAGAACATGTGCAGTTCCACATATCTAGTTGACGGTGTGAACTCTGTTCCCCAAAATATCAGCAAATTGATGTACTAAACTAAAGTTTTGCAACAAGTTTATATACTATATAAAAGTGCAATTACTTGATCTGTTAAGCAACAATCTCAACTTCATTTCTGAATTTATGAAGGTTCAAAAGTGTCAGTATGTTTTTGCCAGTTCATCTGCTATATAATTAGAATGCTCATGACATTATCGCACTGTCAAAACAGCCTGCCACTATCACCGACAAGATAACAAAAACAAATTGTTGCGGCAGAAAAATACTACCATAGCATGGAATACAGAAATAAAAGTACGCTCGAGAGAGGAAAGATATAGAGCAACCGGTTACGGGTGACATTGCACAGAGAATACGTAATTTATGGTTCCAGTTATGAATTTTAATAGTGGGCACTCAATTCTAGCAGAATAAAAGGATAGGTTTCTTGCTATGTGAGCAGGCTCACACTACATGTAAGTTAAGGTAAGCCATTGGGTAGATTCTGAATATACTGATCTATTTTGCTTTAGCACATGTGTCTTCCCATCCTCTTCAACTCTTGAGGAATAAGGTAGGAAGAATTTGCTTCAGCACATGACTAAATCAAAGTCTACAAAGAGAATTGGGTTGGTGCGGCAAACCAGCATAGGCTGTACAACAAAATATACATGCAGAAATGAGGGCTCTTGGAGCCTTGTGGTAGTCAAACAACGGAAAGAGTTTATCTTAAAAAATGCCGAAGAGCTTCAACACATATACACATGCAAGTAGCCACAGAAGGATCATCTTTTACATGTACACAACACAGCCTAGCTAGTCAAACAAAGAGACTGTAGCTTGCTCAACAGCAAACTCGTTCAACGCATGAAGAGCATGGAATCTTAACTGCAGTTGTTTATGAGAAATATAATATGCTCTTACATATGCAACTTTAGAATATCAGTCCAATAATAAAAAAATTAGTCCTGCAGCTTATTAGTACATCGCAACCATGGCAAATGGGGGCATGCCACTTGAACTTCTCTCAAAATTAGCATGATTACTTGGCATGATTACCAAGTTTTATGTGGAAATTTCAGGACATCATTAAACGAGAGAGGGCATGTCTTACAGATATAGTAACTTTTGTGTTAACATTGTGAGGTAGAAGGCAAGTACCAGAAGCAGGATATCTGCAATGGTAAAAAACATGACATTTTTAAACCTCTCGACCTTTTGTTTTCATGTGTGCATAGGCACACCAAAGCATACTAAGGAACAACTTCAAAACATTTTTTCTCTGCCATGGCGAACATCATGACATCTTTAAAGCAAAGAAAATGCATGATAATGTAGAGAACTGAACAATGACAATTGGAAAAGTACCTCACTAATATTCAGATTGACTACAACCAATACAAAAGTCAGATTTCAGATCAAGGCAAATCAGGAGAAGTGTGACTACTGTCTTAGGTAATTGACCACATACAACACTATACATCAATGAATCAGGGTCATCACGGCCTGTGATAACAAAAACAAATGGCGTGGCCTCCCTTATAAATCACGCCAAGATGAAAAATAGTTATAAGCAGGGTCTAATAGTTTTTAAGGTACAGTCTAGATAGCAGTCCCATTTATCCTTAGAAGACAAACGAATCAGAAATTATGCACGAACAAATATCTTATTATGCTGTTTGACTCTGACTTCTATAACCTGTATGAATCAGCTTTAAAATATTTTCTAAATTGGCCCGACTTACACCGGAATGAGCTGTGCAAATGGTATGATCAATGTGCTATTAGTGAAAGATGAGAAAGTGTCAGATGTATTATACTAATATATATGGTGTACATTTCCTTTTTGAATATTCCTGCTCCACTCTAAATGAATTATGTGACATCCTACTAAAGGAAATCAATAATGATCTAGCTTGGGGCTTACTCTCCTTGAGCCATTGAATCCTCATTTTGTCAAAAAACTTCTTGATTTAATCTCACTCCCCTTGCTTCCACAACCCGTGGATGATCTTAATAAAGATCTTCGGGTCTATGTACATCCCTTCCTCCTGCATTGAACCAAAGAACTACAGAGCATGTTTCATGCTCCCAACCCGACAGCACCTCGAATCAAAGCATTCCACATAGCAATATACAGCTTGATCCCCTCTGTACGGCATACCTGACATAGGAAACGAACATATGAATATGGTATAATGCATATTTTGGTAAAGATCAAAAGCATATCATGAGAAATCGATGAACTTGCATTTGTTGGGCTCATTAACACCAATTAAACTATTTGCTCAGCCCAAACCTAAGCCTGACCAGTGTAAAAGTTCAGCCACAGAATTATATTTTGACCTAAATGTATTCTCTTACGGATTAAGGGGCATCCTTCCATCTTATTCATCCTTCTTCCAACTCCAAAATAAAATAAAAATCTAGATGGTATCTCTATGGGAAGACACAACGTCTCACATACCAATGTATATGGCCTAAATCTTCGAAATTCAAACAAGGTAAAATGTACCCTTTGTAAGCCACTGAACATTTGTAATTAATGTGAGGCCCAGATGTGCAGTTCCTTACTTTTTCTCATGATCACAGCACCTTATCACATATATACCTCTGCTGTACACCCGCGCCAACTGAAACTTGACAGTAGCAATTTTTAAAATGTTAGAGAAGTAATCCAGACCAAATGAACATGGTGAGCGAGTGAAAGCGTCAACGTTGGTTAACCAAAATCTCCTCATAAGCCAAACAAATATCCTCCCTGTATTTTTAACATATCACATTGGAATATTTAGATGTATCAAGAAAATCAAGCTAGTCTAGTCTAGTCTCGGCAGTCAAGCTTCTGAGCAAATGCTGCCAAAAGGGCAAGCAACTATAGCAGTTTGTATGAAAATGATTACCATCAGGAAAAAACAATTTTCATGAAAAAAAATCCTTTTGGAGGTACTGACATGCACTTTACTATTAACCTAAAAAACATCCACTTTACTGAGATATGAAAAATTATGATAATGCAATAGAACTCTAGAATTGAGTAGAAAATGACCAAAAAGTAGCTCAAATCTCTAGTGGCTGAGTTTAGACCATCCTGCTACTATACAACTTCATGCCACCAACATCCCTGCCACAATCGTGTCCTCATCCGACGGATGGTCATAATTCACACCGTAGCCTTGATCATGTAGGGAGATGCAAATTGGATTTCATTGCTCACAACCATAGAAAAGAGGAAAGACAAAATCAAATCCACCGGAGCAAACAATAGCTTCTTCAGATGAAGGTTGTCCATGGCTGCTGCATGGTTTATATGTGAGGAATCATGTCGACGGATATCAAAAAAGCTGGGGCATCGCCTAAGGCGTACAAGATTGATTCAACTCACCTTGCGGGATCCGAACAGCAAAAATAAACCGGACAGCGACGCCCTCAGGTATGGCGACGTGCCGATGTCGATGGCCAACTCGGACCCCATGGTGTGGTACAACAGCTTCGAGTACCTGGACATGATGTCCCGGGCGATGCGGACACGGAGGGCGTGGTAGACGCGGAACCGCTTCTTAAAGCTGGCACCGCCCACGCGCGGCCTAACAAACGCAAACGCCGTGACTGGCCATTCTCAAAGATTTCGAACGTGTTCAGGGTGGCCAGCGCCGCCCCGAGGTTGTGCCGCATCACCATGATGCTCACCTCCACATCCTTGTAGGTGTCCACCAACTTCCGTACCTGTCATCAATGACTCCTAGCTTTCCCTGCTTCAAGAGGCACCACAATCAGTAGAAAACACAAAGTACAACAACAAGTACAGAGAATCTGTAATCCAAATATAAATATATGCTGTGTAAATAGTAATCACAAGTGGATAAAGCATATGTGCAAATTCTATGACACTAATATACTTATGTTCCAACTCAAAACTCAATCCATCAGACACAAGAAATACATCGACTGGAATAAAAAAACGAGCATTGTTTCTGGACAGGACAGGCAATATTCCTCTACCTCACCTTTAAATTTTAGATTCTGAATTAAGTTCTTGGTTGATGGAATTAGAAGCCATATCTTCAAAAATCCTGAGCAATGAATCAAGCTGAATAATATGCAGCTGGAACTTGAGGTCCGTTCCTCCATCCTTAGCATGTTCCTCAATAAGTGTTTATTATCTTCAATAAGGTGAATGCAACGAACCTAGTGGAACAAAGGTATCCAAATTTGAATGCTGGAAATAATCCATGCATGAAAGTATTGTCCTAAGACACTGGCACCGAATAAAGAACAGAACTAAATCAAGGTGCACAAGAGGCCTCAAGTGGGAAGGACCAAAAGAAAAATAAAAGCTTAACACATAAATAAAGATAATTATGAGATGAAAAGAACTGAAAATCCACAGTAAACTGAACCGACAAAACCATGGGCGTGCATCTTCCTGTTTGTACCACTCATGACCCCATGCCGGCCAACTCCTCCCTCTCTCCTGCAAAAAAGACAAAATTCAGTACGGACAAGAGTTTGACCTTCATTACATTAAATACTAATTTGAGTTTAATGGTAAATCAGCAAAGACGTCACCGACCTGGTTGATTTTTCTTGTTTTTATCCGTTATCGCTTTTGATGGTAGAACCCAATCCGTTTTTTGGATAGAATGGAAAAAAGGTAGTAACCACTCTCTCTATATAAATCTACATCATACAATAATTAACATGCTTGTATTTCACCTTACAAAAGAAATAAAGAATTGTCTTCAACATAACTGCTACCCGCAAAAATAAAAGACATGACACCCGCAAAATAAACGACATGTTGAAGAGGAAGGTTGTAGTTACATATGATGTCTTGTAGTACTTGTAGATGACCAGGATGTAGTAAACACTCAAAAATGGTGAGCTCATTTTTGCTAAACGTTATGTGTCCAACTGATTTTTTGCCTTATTTCCCGCTAAATACCTTATTCTTTGTTCTTCCAATGACTCTCTTCACCACCCCTACCTTGGCTCCTCTCCACTCCATGTCAACCTAATGTGGCATGCATATTCTGATCATGTCTATCATTCATATACCCAAGTTCCCCACCACTGTGTTCCCATCCTTCCGCATCTTGACAAGTGTCTGCGAGCATCACGCTTCCATCACGCCTAGCACAATCAATGTTGCAGTGTACTATTTAACAAATATAACAAAAAAATTATTATCAGGCAAAGCACCTTTTTTGACAGATGAACTACAACATTTGGGAGTCATCCGAGGGGTAATAGAAAGATATTTTATGTAAAGGACAAGAGAAATATCATGAAAACATACATAGCAAAAAAGAGGAAAGGTATCCAACGCACTGATGAACATCATTTGGCCTTATGAAAATAAGAACCCCTTTGAACTTCACCAGATCAAAACAATAAAAACATAGGTGCGTCACACACCTATTGCCATCCAATAGATTTTCCCGTGTTTGCGCGTTCTGTGCGTTACATGTGTGCGCTCATCTAGCTGAAGATTAACTAATCAAGCTAACTTTCTGTATTAGCGCATCTGGCCAAAATCAATTAGTGAATCTATGTTGTTTCACGTGAGTGTACGGGAAGAAGTAATCAGCAAGAAGGCGTGCTATCTGGCTGTGCAAACAAAGATAACAAAACTACTTAGCTTCATCGGTCTGCAGCTTGCCGATTCCTTTCCAGCCGGATGGGCATGTCTGGCTGCTGCGCAATACAAAGCAAGCAAGCTGGATCGAATCAGGTTTTCAGTGAATCACAGGGGGAGGCACGGGGCAGTGGAAGGTGAGGACTGCAACATTGATACCTTCAGCAAGGAAACGGCCTGCCGGCGCGGCCATCGACAACTCTGGCCCCTGCCGGAGTTCAGCTTTCGCCGGCAACCTCAACCATCCAACCAGTGGACCCGAGTAGCCCACCTCGCCAAGCATCACCGTGTAAGACCAGCGCACCTACAGCCCCTCCAACCACCGACCAGTGGCGGAGAAACGGCCACTTCGCGCTGCCATGCCCAGATCCGCGCCAGCCCTCACGTGCAGCCGCACGCCCCGCACCAGCTGCCCAAGAACGCCCGCCCTCTGGAGGCCAGCAGCGCCATCAGCAGGGACGCCCACCTCCACAGCCAGGCCAGATCTGGCCGGCCCGCCCGCCCACTCAAGCAGCAGGGCGCCGCTAGACCAGTGGCTGAGGCCGCATCAACTCTGGCGCCCTGCGCCGCACGCAGGCGATGCACCCGCGAGCCTCCTTGCGGCCCGGAGCACGGGCGCTCCCGCCCACGCCCTCCAGATCGATGCCCTGCTCCACGACGCCCTCCACCACACTGCCATGGTGCCACGCCCTCCTGCACGCTGCGACGAGCTCGCCTGCACGGGATACGCCACACCTCTACGCGCCATCACCGCGCAGTCCATCCTCCGGGCCGCTCAGGCAGCCATGGCCTACGGAAACGGAAGAAGGGCCCCATCGTCGCCTTCCTTGGAGGCGACGCGGGCTTCGTCGGCCGCTCCTCCGGCGACGGCGAGACGAAGGGCAGGGAGATAGGGTGGCGGCGCGCGTGGTCTAGGGTTTCCCCTGTGCCGCCAGGGAGGGCGGCGGTGAAGCGGGAGATGGGGCGGCGGCGGTGGAGCGGGAGATGGGGGAAAGAGAGAGGTCGCAGCGGGAGGGGGTGGATCCAGAGGAGAGGCGGTTTTTTTACGTAGGGGTGAAGGGGGGGACCTGGCGAAAAAAACCAACTAAAAAAAACCGGACGAAAATGGTAGGACGAAAAAAAACCTGGAAGCGAGACTACCAACTGCTCCATTAGGAGTAGAGATTAGTGGAATTTGCCACTTTCTGTCCCAAATGGTTTCTCTTTCTGTGATACCTAGTTGTGTTTACAGTATATACCCACAATTTATGTGAGGATAATACGTACTATTTTTAGTATGTAGCCATACTTTTTGGGTATGATTCCTTTATTATCATACCTTGGATACATCACCATCAGGTATGTTGTATGGATGTTCATAATGATACGTACGTAACGTATCATTTGTCGAGGTATTTAGTTTACGTACATGAATTCACTCATAAAAAGGAAATAGCACTTATAGGTATATACCAACAAATTTCGCATTGAGTATTTAGATTATATATCTTGTGTATGCACTGTTTGTTTTTTGTGAAAACTTAAGTATCCATTAACAAATATATCGGTACGCTTGCAGGTATCTAATACCTACAATAAAACATAGGGTATATATTATAGTATTTATGGAAATACATCTAATACATAGAATAGATCATAGGGTATCCGCAAAAAAAATCATAGGGTATATATACATACATACCGAAATACGAGTTTTAGCCCATTTTTAATGATACTATAGTATTTAAGGAAAGAAATAGTTTATGAGGGAATCAATAGCATGCATTATTTTGGAAACCAATCTACAATCAATGGCAGTGCATGCAAGTACAAAGGGAAAGTGAATTATTTGAATGGTACTACTGATTATTTCTAAGCGAAAAATGAGTTAGCTCTACAAAAAACACTCTACAATTTTTTTTTGAAATATATTGAACAAATATTTCAAAAATATTGAACAAGTATTTGCAAAAATGTTGACCAAGTATTTGAAAATATGTGATCATGTATATAAAAATTTTAATCAATCATTTGAAAAAAATGTTGAGAATTTGAAAAATGTTAATCAAGCATTTGAGAAATGTTAAATGTGTATATAATAATGTTGACCATGCACTAAAAAATGATGATTTTTTATCATGTTTATAAAAGTGTTAATCAAACATTTGAAAGAATATTGAACAAGTTTTTGAAAACTGTAAATCAAGCCTTTGGAAAATATTAAATGTGTTTAGAAAAATGTTGACCATTTATTAAAAAGCGTTAATATTTTTATTTGAAAACTATTAATGAAGTATTTTAAAAATTGAAAAATTATAGAAAAAAATGTTGGTCATGTGTACTAGTTTATCTTGTGTTTAAAAAATGTTAATGAAGTAGAGTATTTGAAAGCTGTTAATAATTTATAATAGAAAAAAATGTTGACCATATGTTAAAAAAATGTTAAATTTGTATAGGGAAAAGGTGAAATCTGTATTAGAAGAATGTGGTTCACATATACAAAAATATAGAACGAAACCCAAAAAGAAACAAAGAGAACCAAAAAAACCAATGGAAAAAGAAAATGAAAAAACTGAAGAAACGAATGAAAAAAAGGAGAAGAGAAAAAAAAGATTTTTTTTTTTAAAAAAAAGAGAAAACCGGCTTCACTAGCTTCAAGTAGGTCGCGGCCCCTTTACTTAACACGAACAGTAGTGCGGTGCAGTGGCTAGCTGCACTCGTTTCTTCCGGGAGCTCCAGGATGGATTTCACGTGCAATCCTTTTCCCTCAGGGAGTCAAAATCATAGAAATAATTGAAGTTATGCTGGTCGTGGATTAAATGAGAGATCTATTTCAACAGCCAAAAGTAAATTAAAAATGGACGCCAATATACGTCTCACGTTCCCTCAGGGAGGTAATCCGACCAAACTATCGTTTCCTGACCATGTAGACGAACATATGAACATGGAAATAGATGAATTTGCATGCTGTTTGAATAAGAATTTACCACGCTCTAGAGTAAAAATTGCCTCGTTGTATCTAAAAATTCTCAGAAAAATGCCACGCTGCTGAGTGTAACTGTCATGCGGATTCAAGGATTTGCCGTGATGCAAATATGAAGAAGTACCAGCCTAAAAAAAGAAAACAATGAAAATAGTCATGCTTATCGCCATGCTCCAACAACATAATTTGCCATCCCAAAATGTGTCCGATCAGATTGCCATTCTGAGCGGACCATGTACTGTTGTCGGCTCATAGTTCGCTCGAAGGGGTGTAGGGGGAGCGAATGCTTTGGAATTCATGTGCGTGATCGGACGCTGATGAGGGCGTTCCCTCGGGATCCTCAATTCTATTACATTAGAGAAAATAAAACGAGAGTGCGTGTGTGTGTCTATAAGCCCTCTTCCCAGACTTTTAGGAGGAGTGGGAGAGTCGTTTATACATTGGTGTCAGCTTCCCACCATTCTCCATGTGAGATTGAACCAGAACTATGCACCTATTTTTCATGTAGTTATTAATGTGCCTTTGAGTTTTTCACGGATTTTTGTTGAGTTTTTTATGGTAATTTGGTACTCCGTGTACATAGAGTGGAGTAACAATTAGATTCTACCCATCATTCAAGGGGACAATTTAGAATTTTCTCTATTGCTTAATTTGGTAGCAATCTCCACTTTGTCACATCACGTCCCTTTCTTCTCAATCAAGCCAAGTGTACACCACCTCCTTCACCTCCCGACCGAGGGCACACCGCCGGTGGCTCGTCCTTGGCCACGCCGGCGCCTACCGGCCTTGGCCATTTGTGTTGCCGCCACCATGTGCCATTCAACATTGCCACATCTACGACACCCACCTCTATATTCTGATCAATATTTGCCACCTTCCCTCTAGTACCAGCCAAACACACGCAGTTCTCTGGCGATATCTACCACCTCACATAACTATTTAAATTATGGTGGTTCATCCAGTATCTCCCTGGGAGCTTGGCAGTTATTATACATGTGTTTACTACTACCTTCAGACATGAAGTTTCTATATGTAGTTTTTTTATGCTGAAGAAACTCATTCTTGATAACTCATTATACGATATGTTAATCCACGAGTATTTGATACTAATTCAGAACTAATGCATTTCTTTGATAGATGAATTCAAGTTTATATACATTGTTGTCCTTGTCATTTATAATCTTTTGGTTGTTATGAATCTTATATTGTTGGAACTATTACTTTAGTTCTGATGCCTCGTACATTAAATGTTAGATGTAGAAATTATGCTTTTACTTCAAAATGGTAATAATTTCAAAATTTTGAATGTGGATGTTGACGGAACTCCATTTTAAATTTATGTGCACACTTCATTATTATAGGTCAGGTGCTTTGATCACTACAATTATCATTTCACAATCTATGTTCCAAAATCCATATATTTTATTAAAATTGAATAGAGTTTTCTTGCTATAGAAATGTTGTGTTTTTATGCCTAGGCATTATTCATTTAAAACAATAGAATATAGCAATACTGAAAAATGGCAGCACCTAGCATGTCATATTTGACTTGCTGAAATTGCCATTTTTCGTCTTAAAATCTACCTGAGAAGGGTGTACATGATTGTCAAGGCTGACTAATGCCATCCACATCATTGTAGTCATATCGAATATTAGATTATACCCCCACATTGCTGCCGAATTTAGTTGTGTGGAGAATGGATATTCAGATTAATAACGTGAAAACCGAAACTGAAAATACATATGATTTGTCTTATTTGATTATTGTATAGTTGTAAAATATGTTTGAATATGAGTAGCATAAATGGAAATGAAGCTTATTCCCATGCATGGTTGCATGCTAAGTTGAGACTTTTACGAAATATGTAAGATGAGAGAAATATATAAGTGGCTATCATCTATTATCTATATAGGAGTTGATTTGATTATTCTATAGTTTTACGAAATTTCTATTAAAAATATGACCATCTACAATACCCAAAAATAAAACATGAAAATATATTCCATGATGAATCCAATGATATTGCTTCGCTATTAGTGATTTTGATATTTTTTTCTATAATTTTGGTAAAGCTTCAGAAAGTTTGACTTTAGAGAATACTAATACACAAAGAATTTGAAAAGAGAGGGAGCATTTAGTCTGGTGGTGTAGGTGATAAACGTACTCATTTTAGTCCGTAGTAGCCCTGAAGACCAGAACATTATGGTAAATGTGAATTGAGTTGTATGCGGTTCAATGATATTTGGTAATGTCCATCCAAAACATGATTTCTCTTCGCCCTCCCTATTGCTCTGGGGGAAACCCGATCCCTGGATCGAGCGGCGGCGACATTATGGTGGCTGATACGTCTCCAACGTATCTATAATTTTTTATTTTTCCATGCTATTATGTTATCTATTTTGGATGTTTTATATGCATTAATATGCTATTTTACATTATTTTTGGGACTAACCTATGAACCTAGAGCCTAGTGCCAGTTTCTGTTTTTTTTCCTGTTTTAGAGTTTCACAGAAAAGGAATACCAAATGAAGTCCAAACGGAATGAAAGATTCGTGATGATTTTTCCTGGAACAGAAGCAAACCAGGAGACTTGGAGATGAAGTCGGAGGAGCCATGAGGCGGCCACAAGGATGGAAGGCGCGCCTAGGGGGTAGGGCGCGCCCCCACCCTTCTGGGGCCCCCGTACACCTCCTGGCCTAATTCTTTCGCCTATATATTCCCAAATATTCCCAAACCACCAGAGGCATCCACGAAAACACTTTTACACCGCCGCAACCTTCTGTACACGTGAGATCCCATCTAGGGACCTTTTCCGGCACCCTGCCGGAGGGGGATTCGATCACGGAGGGCTTCTACATCAAAACCATTGCCCTTCCGATGAAGCGTGATTAGTTTACCACAGACCTACGGGTCCATAGCTACTAGCTAGTATCTAGATGTCTTCTTCTCTCTCTCTTTGTTTCTCAATACCATGTTCTCCTCGATGTTCTTGGAGATCTATTCGATGTAATACCTTTTTTGCGGTGTTTGCCGAGATCCGATGAATTGTGGATTTATGATCAGCATATCTGTGAATATTAATTGAATCTTCTCTAAATTCTTTTATGCATGATTTGATATCTTTGTAATTCTCTTTGAACTACCGGTTTGGTTTGGCCAACTAAATTGGTTTTTCTTGCAATGATAGAAGTGCTTAGCTTTGGGTTCAATCTTGCGGTGTCCTTTCCCAGTGACAGTAGGGGCAGCAAGGCACGTATTGTATTGTTGCCATCGAGGATAAAAAGATGGGGTTTTCATCATATTGCTTGAGTTAGTTCCTCTACATCATGTCATCTTACTTAATGTACTATGTTCTTCATGAACTTAATATTCTAGATGCAGGCAGGAGTCGATCGATGTGTGGAGTAATAGTAGTAGATGCAGAATCGTTTCGGTCTACTTGACACGGACGTGATGCCTATATTCATGATCATTGCCTTAGATATCGTCATAACTTTGCGCTTTTTCTATCAATTGCTCAGAAGTAATTTGCTCACCCACCGTATTATTTGCTATCTTGAGAGAAGCCTCTAGTGAAACCTATGGCCCCGGGTCTATTTTCCATCATACAAGTTTCTATTTTCCATCATATTAGTTTATGATCTACTATTTTGCAATCTTTTACTTTCCGATCTATAAACCAAAGATACCAAAAATATTTACTTTACCGTTTATCTATCTCTATCAGATCTCAATTTTTTAAGTAACCGTGAAGGGATTGACAACCCCTTTATCTAGTTGGGTGCAAGTTGTTTGATTGTTTGTGCAGGTATTAGGTGATTTGTGCGTTGTCTCCTACTGGATTGATACCTTGGTTCTCAAACTGAGGGAAATACTTATATCTACTTTGCTTCATCACCCTTTCCTCTTCAAGGAAAAAACGAACGCAAGCTCAACAAGTAGTAGTGGCATATACTTCCTGAAGGTGCCGCCTTGGAGTTCCTGGTTCGTCATGCACGACTTCTCTTTGTGGTGACCTGTTCATCGGGGAGGGCCCCGGAGGCTTCAAGCAATGCTCATTTTGATTTCTTTGAGTAGTAGGGGGTTTTGTAGCTCCTCTGTTCACCCTTGTATCTTTCCTTGAGTGTGTGCGTTGTGATTCCGGGTGTGTGAATTGTGTTGAGTTGTATGTTGGTCGTTGCTTTATGTATAAAGCGGGGCGCGAGCCTTTTTTTAGTAAAACAAGATTTCTCTGTAGATCACAAACTTGATTTAGTTTTTGCCAAATGAATTAAATTATAATGTCTATTGGTTTTTACTTCATTCCGGTATATACATATTTTTATAAAAAAATCTACACACACCATTGCCAAATAAATGTGCAAGGTTAATTTTGTAAAACTTACTATAGATGTCTGATCTCACTAGTGCAGAACCGGGCAATAGCACCGATTCGTAAGGCCTTTTAGTGCCGGTTCCATAACCGGCACTGAAGTGTGGGCACTAAAGGCCCCCCCCCTTTAGTACCGGTTCAGCATAAACCGGTGCTAAAGGGCAACCACGTGGCACGAGCCAGCTCCGGGGGCCTGGAGCCCTTTAGTACCGGTTGGTAAGACCAACCGGTACTATAAGGTTTGGGTTTTTTTAGTTTTATGATTTCTTTTTCATTTAATTTTGTGTTTCCATTTTAATTCTTTTTCGTTTGCTGGTATTTTACGATACTACACATTGTACATGTTATGCATGTATAGACCCATATATAATTTCTAGTAGAACCAATCATGCATATATATATCATCAATGTCTCACAAACCACCATATTAATTAATTCACACATACACACATGTATAGCTATATACAATTTCTCCTACATATGCATGTTGCCTTCGGAGCCAGTGGCATTAGCCTAATTGGTGCCTTCGGAGCACGATGACAATTGGAAGTGGTTTTCATGGGGGCGGTAGCGGGTAATAGTATTCTCCCTTCGGATTTATGACCTGGTCGAGCAAAAATCCCGCTATTTCCTCTTGAAGTGCTTCTACGCCGTTTCTAGGAGCTTCTCCCGCTCCTCTCTGAACTGTTAAGAAGGAGATCAATATGCATGTGTATTAGTTGTGTGACTAGATATCGATAATGGTGTAAAAATTGTGAATAGTGTTCTGACAAGCGTACCCATTCCTGTCTTTGAGATCTGCTCCTTTCGGACGCCATCATGCGAATGTTCTCGCAAACGCAGAATGCACACAGATCAGTCCCCTGCGCCTGCTTCAGGGCCTTTACGAGAATGGAATTTGATCAGATAATAATTAATCAAGCATGATAATTAAAGAGATGGCAGCTAGCTAGCTAGCTAGTACTACTTAATTACTTACCTTGGGTCGAAACCATTTAAGCTTTTTTTTCCATTCGCCTTCCGTGACGCTGATGAACCTTGCCCAAGCCCTGCCCGCCGACAAAGAAAATGAATAAAGGGGTTATTAAATAGTTCATATCATGAAATGACGAACTAAATAGGCCGAGATATATAGTTAATAATGATTGAAATTACCTGTTGACTATCCCAAACAAGATGTTATAGTCAGTATTTTCTTTGAGTAGTGAGTCCAGTATTTCAACTGTTCCGGCGTCAACTTTAATGATACACAAGATCTAGTGAAATCTGCATACACACACGTTTGCATGTCTTAATTAAGCGGGCATATGTAAGCAAAAACATGTAGCTAGCTAGTAGGCAAAAACAGAGAATTTGTAGTACAAGACAGTGTGACTCACTGGAAGTTGTAAGGAAGTAGTATATCTTCATTGTATTTGAGGCGCTTCAAGAACTCTAGCATGTTGTCCTCTACGTCCTTTTGATGATGTGGATTTATTCGCCATGTGTATTCATTAACGGTGTTTGGGTCAATGAACCCAATGCCAAAGCGTCCATCTTTTCTCATTTCATACATCTTCATCCTGCATAATACCACAGAAAAGAATATAGTGAGGATAATTACAGGTAATGATTGATCAAAAGGATCACTACAGCTAGCTTGAGACTTAAATTACAGAAAGAAATCACTTACAGACAATAGCAACTGACGATAGATTTGTCGAGTGCGTCTTGATTGTATAACTGAAACAGTTCAGAATACTCAACGGACAGAGCTTTCTCATGGAAGTAATGCTCCTCCTTGACATTCACCATGAGGGACAATCGATCTGAAATCTTGGTAATGTTCATGTACCATTGATGCAATTCATACATTCTCGTTGGGAGGTTCTTGACCTTGTCTGGCTCGACCAAAGGTTGGCCCCGGACATATTTCCGTTTTATTTCATCCTCTCTAAGCACAGGCATGGGCTCGATCTCGAGGAGTTGTCCAACAGTGATGTTGAGAACTTCAGCCTGCATTATATGGTCCTTGGTTATTACCACATTGCCCACCTCAGGAACGTAAACTGTTTGCCCACAATAATATTGGGCGCGCGTACTGTCACGTGTTGTTGGCACAACAAGCGAGGGGATCGATTGCGCCGCCTGTTCTCCCAGCTGGGGAATGGTTTTCCCGCATTTTTTGACAACTGCTTGTTGTTTGCTCGATCCCGAGCTCGCCTCCTTACGTAGACGTGCTCGATTTAACTTCCTGATGTGGCGCTCATAGTCTGTGTCAACAGGCTTGGGAGCTGGTGGTTGAGCCATACGAATGAAGTGGTCAATCGTTTCCTCAGGCACTTTCTCCCTTGGCGGCGGTGGCGGTTTCGGTGCAAAATGGCTTCCACCTCGGCCTTCGATATGGCTGCGTTTTCCTCCTCGGACTTGTCATAAGGCCTCTGTGGAAGAGGCGTGAGGTTTGGACCATATTTATATCGCTTGCCTCCTCCTATACTTCCTGTACTACCTCGACTCGTACCGCTACGCACCATAGCTGCGGGGTGTCTCTTCTGCGATTGCTGAGGCGGCGGAGGCGGCTGACGGGGCTGAGTTGGACGAGGAGGAGTGGCCTGAAGCTGTGCCGGACTTGGAGGAGTGGCCTGAGGTTGCGCCGGAGTTGGAGGAGGAGTGGACGTCTGACGCTGTGGCGGACTTGGAGGAGGAGGAGTGGCCTGACACTTTGCCGGACTTGGAGGAGTTGTGGCCTGACACTTTTCTGGACTTGGTGGACTTGCAGGAGCGGGAGTCTGCTGACTCGGTGGCGGACTTCGACGAGGAGTCGGCTGACGCGGTGTCAGTGGCCTTCGAAAGATGATGCAATCCTTTTTCCATAGGATGATATGATGTTTGGCCTCTCCGAGAAAGCGCTCGTCGTCACCTCCAGGAATGTTAAGCTGTAGCTCCGTATATGGTGGGTCCACCACCTCATCAACCAAGACACGAGCATAGCCCGCTGGAATCGGGTTGCAATGGAAGGTTGCCTCGGGGGGATTTGTAAAAGCAACAGCGTCTGCCACCTTCATGGATATGTTCTTCATTTTGACGTGTAGCTCGCAGTTAGTGTTCTCCGTGATGTCATCCACGGGGTATCTACCCAGCATTGCATCGTCCGGGGCGGAACCCACGCTGCTTCTCGGCATGGATGGGGCGGTGCTATCCAATGCTGGATCATCCGCTAGCTGCTGCAGCTGCTGAGACCCCCTTTGCTGGGTAAGTGAGTCGATCTGCTCCTGCTGCCGCTGGAATTTGACTGCCAATTCCGCTTGACTTGCTTCTAGGCCTTGAAGGCGTTCATAGTCCCGCTTCCTCTGCTCCTCCTCCATCTTCCTCTTCTTCTCCTCCGCAATCTTCTTTCTCGCACGGGTTCTGTAGTCGGTGTTCCAGTCTGAAAACCCCTCATACCACGGAATAGCGCCCTTGCCTCGTGTTCTTCCCGGGTGTTCAGGATTTCCCAGGGCACGCGTAAGCTCGTCGTTCTCTCTGTTGGGCTGGAACACCCCCGATCGTGCCTCTTCTATTGCAACAAGTATCGCATCGTCGGCTCCCTTCAGACTTGCCTTCGTCGAAACATTGCCTGTCTTCGGGTCCAACTCCCCCCCATGCGCATAGAACCAAGTCCTGCACCTGGGGGGCCAGCTCTTAGTAACCGGAGTGACACCTGCATCCTCCATCTCTTTCTCAGACTTATCCCACTTAGGCATTGCCACCGCATAGCCACCTGGCCCCAGCTTATGGAACTTATCCTTTTTTCGGCATTCTTCTTGTTTATTCTCGACCGTTCCTTAGCTAATTCCGAATCCTTGAATTTCACGAAATCGTCCCAATGAGCACGTTGGTTCTCTAGTGTTCCCTCGAATACTGGAGTCTTCCTTCCTCCCTTGACGTACTTGTCCCATTCACGATTCTTGTGGTTCTTGAATGCAACCGCCATCTTCCTAAGAGCAGCGTCCTTGACTTTCTGCACATCTGCTTTTGTGAAATGATCTGGTAGGGTGAAATGTTCCATGAGAGTATCCCAAAGCAGATCTTTTTGATTCTTGTCGACAAAAGTAACATCTGGACGTGGCTTTGCTGGCTCTCTCCATTCTTGAAGTTTGATCGGGAGTTGGTCCTTCACAAGAACTCCGCACTGACGAACGAACTTGTCCGCAATCTTCTTAGGCGCTAATGGTTCGCCATTAGGTCTGACTGCCTCGATATTGTACTTTACGCCCTCCTTCAACTTTTTGTTCGGGCCTCGTTTCGTCCTTTTGCCTGAAGATTTGCTCGATCCGGATGGCTGAAAGAACAAAGATCGATTCGTTAATATATCTTCAAGTCATTTAAAACATGTGATGATCACCAGATGCCTGCTTATATAAATATACCTCGCCGGTCTTTGTTGTTTCAGGATCAACATGTTCTTCGTCATCGTCATAATCGTAGTTCATGACTTCATCAATTCTGTCGTCGCAATCGAATATCATATCACCCTCTCCGGGGTTGTTTAGAAATTCGGAGCCGTCATAATCTTCTTCATTCTGATCATCATCTGGCCCGCGTATCATATCGAACATGGTCTGTTCTCCCTCTCTGTCGGTATTGTCTGCCATAGCTTTTATTTAACTAATCCAAAAGAAATATAAAACAATTTAGTATTCAAATTACATCGTCTCGAATAATAGATATAATCTCGAATACATCGTCTAGAATAATAGATATAATCTCGAATACATCGTCTTGAATAATATATAATATTGAATAGTACATCACTGGCTAGGTAGCTAATTAAAGATTGAATACTACAGAAGAATCTAGGACACTCGCGGTTCCTGCGGCGTGGCGGTGGACACCCAAAGAGAAGGAACCCTCACAGGATCATAGCTGAAGTGAGATCCCTGAAGAAACTGCCAGGTATTGGAGAACCTGCCGCCCTCTAATGCAATCATGTAGCGATGGACCTGCTCGTCCTCCTCCCTGACACGGCGACGTACCACCTCCGGCGGGGCCGGGTCCCTCCGCACCGAAACTGGCCCACGCGAACGCCACCAAACGAGATCAGGGTCGACGACGGGACCCGGGGCCGGGTTCCTCATCAAGTGGCGCGCCCCTCCAGGCAGCACCTCCCAGTGCCAGCCCGGCGGAGCCCAGTCCCGGACATGGGTCAGCCGGACGTCGTCGCGGACGGGTCGACGGCGAGGATGCGGGCCGGGCATCGTCGAGAACAAATACTAGCTATATGCCCGCAAAAGTAACATTTTTTTAATGATTGGATTTTGATAACTAAAATTTCTAACATTTCTATATAACACTAATTATGCTATCATTGCATATGTCAAAAATCTATATACTATTTCATACTAATTAAGCATCTAACACTAAAAACAGAAAACACAACTTCTATACATCCATTAAAAAACTAAAAAACAACATTATATAAAAATTTCCATACTAATTAAACACTAATTATATCCATCTAACATGCATTCATACATATCTAATAGTGAAAAAATAATAATCTAAATAATCTAAACTAATTAAACATAGAAAATACGTATATACTAATATATACATGCATTAATTCATACATATGTACGTGTGTGTGTGTGTGTGTTCATCATGCTTGTGTGTGTGTGTGTATGGGCTCGGGGAGGGGCGGCGCCCATGGTGGCCGCCGGGGGCGAGGGAGAGGGGTTAGAGGGGGAGAGCTCACAGCGGGGCGACGGTGACGGCGAGGCGACGGCCGGGGCGGTGACGGGCCGGGGCGTGACGCGGGGGCGGCGACGCGGGGACGGCGCGACGGGGACGGGCCCGGGGCGACGACAGGGACGAGGGCGGTGATGGGGACGGGGGCGGCGGCGGGGATGGGGGTGGCGACGGCGACGGCGTCGATCGATCGGGGCGCACGGGCGGTGCTTCAATGGGGAAACAGAGGGAGAATGAAATTTTCGTAAGTGTTGTATATATAGGAGAGGCCTTTAGTACCGGTTGGAGCCACCAACCGGTACTAAAGGCCAACTTTGGCCAGGCGAAGAGGCGGGAAGACGGGCCTTTAGTACCGGTTGGAGCCACCAACCGGTACTAAAGGGTGGTCTTTAGTACCGGTTGGTGGCTCCAACCGGTACTAAAGGCCTCGCGCTGCCACCCCAAAGTTTAGTCCCACCTCGCCGGGCGAAGGGCAGCCGCACTGGTTTATAAACCCAGCCGCGGCAACCACTTCGAACTCCTCTATATAGCAGGCTGGTGGGCCTAAACTCTGCACGCTGCCCTGTGAGTCTGCTGGGCCTTTAAGGCCTGTAATTACACACCTGTGGCCTATCAGGCCCACAGGGCAGTGCCCCAATTTTTTAATAGTTTTTTTCTTTTCTGCTTTATTTTCTTCTATTTATTTTTGCATAGTTTTTTGTATAGTTTTTTCTTTTCTGTTATATTTATTTTCTTCTATTTATTTGTGAGTAGTTTTTCATCTAGTTTGCCAAAATTCAACATTTCCAGAGTTCATTTTGTAGTGATTTTCTAAGTAGTTTTTTCTTTTCTGCTATATTTATTTTCTTCTATTTATTTCTGAGTAGTTTTTTATATAGTTTTTTTCTTTTCAGCTATAGTTTTTCTTCTTTTCTGCTATTTTTTCTTTTCTGCAAAACTTGATGGTCAAAGTATGGAGTTATAACTTAAAAAAAAGAAATGTCGACGTGCAATTAGTTTTGCCATAACAGAAGAAGTCCGGAGTTGTAATAAGTTATTAAAAATAAAAAAGAGGTGCAATGCTCGTTAATTTGCTTCAAGCCTTTCGGAATAGTGTAAACTGCACTGCGCATAGCTCCATGCAGTCTACCGTATTCCTGAAGGCTTGAAGTTAAGCAACGTGAGCATTGAGCCTCTTCTTCATCGTCTCTGCACTCAGGGCTTACAAACCGCTCCTAGTGCCTCTCACTTCGCGAGGTGGGACTAAAAAACAGCTTATGTCTGGTTCATCCATGAACCGGTACTAAAGGTGCTCGTGGGGCCCCAGCCTTACCTGACACAACCTCATTAGTACCGGTTCGTGGTACGAACCGGCACTAAATGGTGATGGTGGGGCCATAGCCTGACCGGAGGCTGACACAGCCTCTTTAGTACCGGTTCGTGGCATGAACCGGTACTAAAGGTTCGCCACGAACCGGTGCTATTGATCGGCGCCACGAACCGGCACTAGTGTACACATTAGTGCTGGCTGAAATTCCAACCGGCACTATTGTGCTTCACATTTGACCCTTCGCCACGACCCAATACTAAAGGGGGTGCGCTTACGCAGGTGCGGTGCGGCAAGTTTAGTCCCACCTCGCTAGCCGAGGGGCGACCGCACTGGTTTATAAACCCCCTTGCGGTCGCTCTCTCGAGCTCCTCTCCAAAGCAGGCCTACTGGGCCTACGTGTTCTTTGCTGCCCTGTGGGCCCACTTGGCCTTTGCGGGCCTGCATCCTGGCCCAACAACAGGTTGGGTTTCTAGTCGTATGCAGGCCGCTCTGGCCTAGTAGGCGGGCTTTTTTTTATTTTTTTGCTTTATTTATTTTTGCTTTATTTATTTTTGTGTATTTAGAGTTTCTTTGTGAATATTTTTGCTTTAGGTACAAAAAATTACAAACTTTCTGTTAGTGCCCGTAGTTTTCAAATTTGAATAGTTTAAATTTTGAATTATTTGAAATTAGTGTGAATCACTAGTTTGTGAATAACTTAACTTTAAAAATCAGTAAAGGCATGAAAGAATTTGTTTGCACATAAAATTTCTTCGCGTTTCAAAAGCCAAAACACATAACTACCCTAACTATTACAGAGATTCCCCTCTGGGTGTGAAACACAGAAGAAAGTGATGATAGTGAAGCCGATCACATCCCAGATCTTTGGGTGTGAAACTTTTTCTTCGCGTGTGTCCCTTTGCGCCGTAACCATGGAAAATCTTCATCATTTAACGGGATGCTCGGGTCAATATTCACTGTGAATGGAGCAATTTCATCAAACTTTTCATAATCTTCTGACTTGTCTGTCTTGTCATCCACTCCCACGATGTTTCTCTTCCCAGAAAGAACTATGTGCCGCTTTGGCTCATCGTACGATGCATTCGCTTCCTTATCTTTTCTTTTTCTTGGCTTGGTAGACATGTCCTTCACATAGAAAACCTGTGCCACATCATTGGCTAGGACGAATGGTTCGTCTGCATACGCAAGATTGTTGAGATCCACTGTTGTCATTCCGTACTGCGGGTCTTCCGTTACCCCGCCTCGTGTCATATTGACCCATTTGCACCGAAACAAAGGGACCTTTAAACCACGTCGATAGTCAAGTTCCCATATGTCCTGTATATAACCATAATATGTTTCCTTTCCCGTCTTGGTTTCTGCATCAAAGCGGACACCACTGTTTTGGTTGGTGCTCTTCTTATCTTGGGCGATCGTGTAAAATGTATTACCATTTATCTCGTACCCTTTGAAAGTCATTATATTCGAAGATGGTAACTGGGACAGCAAGTACAGGTCATCTTCAATAGAGGTGTCATGCATGGTACGTGTCTGCAACCAGCTGGCGAAACTCCTGGTTTGTTCACGTGTAATCCAGTCATCAGACCGCTCCGGGTGTTTGGAGCGTAGCAAATTCTTGTGTTCATCCATATACGGAGCCACCAAGGCGGAATTCTGTAGAACTGTGTAGTGTGCTTCAGTGAGAGAATGTCCGTCCATACATATTATTTGTTCCCCTCCTAGCGTGCCTTTTCCATCCAGTCTGCCCTTATGCCGCGATTCAGGAACACCAATCGGCTTAAGGTCAGGAATAAAGTCAATACAAAACTCAATGACCTCCTCATTTTGATGGCCCTTGGAGATGCTTCCTTCTGGCCTAGCACGGTTATGAACATATTTCTTTAAGACTCCCATGAACCTCTCAAAGGGGAACATATTGTGTAGAAATACAGGACCCAAAACGTTAATCTCTTCGCATAGGTGAACTAGGACGTGCGTCATGATGTTGAAGAAGGATGGTGGGAACACCAACTCGAAACTGACAAGACATTGCACCAAATCATTCTGTAACCTTGGTATGATTTCTGGATCGATTACCTTCTGAGAGATTGCATTGAGAAATGCACATAGCTTCACAATGGCTAATCGAACATTTTCCGGTAGAAGCCCCCTCAATGCAACCGGAAGCAGTTGCGTCATAATCACGTGGCAGTCATGAGACTTTAGGTTCTGGAACTTTTTCTCTGCCATGTTTATTATTCCCTTTATATTCGACGAGAAGCCAGACGGTACCTTAATACTGAGCAGGCATTCAAAGAAGATTTCCTTCTCTTCTTTGGTAAGAGCGTAGCTTGCATGACCCTGATGTATGCCGTCTTCTCCGTGCATACGTTGCTGGTCCTCCCGTGCCTCAGGTGTATCTTTTGTCTTCCCATACACGCCCAAGAAGCCAAGCAGGGTCACGCAAAGATTCTTCGTCACGTGCATCACGTCGATTGCGGAGCGGACCTCTAGGTCTTTCCAATATGGCAGGTCCCAAAATATAGATTTCTTCTTCCACATGGGTGCGCGTCCGTCAGCGTCCTTCGGAACAGGTTGTCCGCCAGGACCCTTTCCAAATATCACCTTCAAATCCTTGACCATATCATGTACATCAGCACCAGTACGGTGGCGAGGCTTCGTCCGGTGATCCGCCTCACCTTTGAAATGCTTGCCTTTCTTTCTTACGGGATGCCTGCTCGGAAGAAATCGACGATGTCCCAGGTACACATTCTTCTTACAACTATTCAAATATATACTGTCGGTATCATCCAAACAGTGCGTGCATCCGCGGTATCCCTTGTTTGTCTGTCCTGAAAGGTTACTGAGAGCAGGCCAATCATTGATGGTCACGAACAGCAACGCCTTTAGGTCAAATTCTTCCCCCATGTGCTCATCCCACGCACGTACACCTGTTCCATTCCACAGTTGTAAGAGTTCTTCAACTAATGGCCTTAGGTACACATCAATGTCGTTGCCGGGTTGCTTAGGGCCTTGGATGAGCACTGGCATCATAATGAACTTCCGCTTCATGCACAACCAAGGAGGAAGGTTATACAAACATAGAGTCACAGGCCAGGTGCTATGGTTGCTGCTCTGCTCCCCAAAAGGATTAATGCCATCTGCGCTTAGACCAAACCATACGCTCCTTGCGTCATCTGCAAACTCCTTCCCGTACTTTCTTTCGATTTTCTCCACTGCGACCCGTCAGCGGGTACTCTCAACTTTCCGTCTTTTTTACGGTCTTCTCTGTGCCATCGCATCGCCTTGGCATGCTCTTTGTTTTGGAACAAACGTTTCAACCGTGGTATTATAGGAGAATACCACATCACCTTGGCAGGAATCTTCTTCCTGGGGCGCTCGCCCTCGACATCACCATGCTCATCGCGGCTGATCTTATAGCGCAATGCACCACATACCGGGCAAGCGTTCAAATCCTCGTACTCACCGCGGTAGAGGATGCAATCATTAGGGCATGCATGTATCTTCTGCACCTCTAACCCTAGAGGGCAGACAACCTTCTTTGCTTCGTACGTACTCTCGGGCAATTCGTTGTCCTTTGGAAGCATATCCTTTATCATTACCAGCAACTTTCCAAATCCCTTGTCAGATACACCATTCTCTGCCTTCCATTGCAGCAATTCCAGTGTGGTGCCCAGCTTTTTCTTGTCACCTACGCAATTCGGGTACAACAATTTTTTGTGATCCTCTAACATGCGCTGCAACTTCTTCTTCTCCAAATCACTTGCGCAGTTTCTCTTTGCATCGGCAATGGCCCGACCTAGATCATCAACGGGCTCATCTGATGCCTCTTCTTCAGCTTCTTCCCGCATTGCCGGCTCAGCTTCTTCCCGCATTACCGGCTCAGCTTCTTCCCCCATTGTTGTATCATCGTATTCAGGGAACCCATGGCCAGGATAGCTGTCGTCGTCCTCTTCTTCTTCATTGTCTTCCATCATAACCCCTCTTTCTCCGTGCTTGGTCCAAACATTATAGTGGGGCATGAAACCGGACTCAAACAGGTGGACGTGAATGGTTCTTGACGTAGAGTAATTGCGACCATTCTTACAGCCAGCACATGGACAAGGCATAAAACCATCCGCCCGCTTGTTTGCCTCAGCCGCAAGCAGAAAAGTATGCACGCCCTCAACGAACTGGGGAGAGCATCGGTCATCGTACATCCATTGCCGGCTCATCTTCATTACACAACACCGAATAGACCAAATTAATACAAGTTCATACATAAAGTTCATACAACACTTAAATGCAACAAACAAATAACTCTCTAGCTAAAGCATTTAAATGCAACAACAAATGCGATCAAGATCGCAACTAAGGTAACAATTGATCCAACAGCATAATGATACCAAGCCTCACTATCGATGGCATATTTTCTAATCTTTCTAATCTTCAAGCGCATTTTCTCCATCTTGATCTTGTGATCATCGACGACATCGGCAACATGCAACTCCAATTCCATCTTCTCCCCCTCAATTCTTTTCAATTTTTCTTTCAAGTACTCGTTTTCTCTTTCAACTAAATTTAACCTCTCGACAATAGGGTCGGTTGGAATTTCCGGTTCACATACCTCCTAGATAAAAATATCTATGTCAACTTGATGGGCATAATTTGTCATAAACACGAAATGCAACAAATAGTTTTAAAAGAGAATATACCACATCCGAATCATAACAAGGACGAGGGCCGACGGGGACGGATATCAAAACCATGGCACTATGTATAACAAACAACGTACGGGTAAGATAATTATTATACGAGTAACTATATATCCAAATCACACAAACATCAATTTTTTATATAAAATTTCATGAACAAGAGGCTCACCACAAGGTGGTGCCGGCGACGGGACGGTGCGTGCGATCGACGGTGGTTACGACGGAGATTTAGAAGGCACTAAGTAAACCACACCTACATATGCAAACTAAGTGTTATTTTGACCTCAAATTGCATATAAATCAAATACTACCACATATAATTCCTCCCAAATTACTAAAACCCACAATTAATCACTATATAAACCAATGCAAGAGCTAATCTAGCAATGAGAGATGAAAGGACAAAGTTGCTAACCTTGGTGATCATTTGAATGGATGAGGGCCTGCAAATCTTGACAAATTTGGGGCAAATTTTGTGATGAACTCGTGAGGAAGAAGGGATGAACAGAGGAGAGGGAGAGGGGAAAGGGGGAAGAACAGAGTGCGAGTGGACGAAGGGTTTATATAGGACGACCTTTAGTACCGGTTCGTGGCACGAACTGGTACTAAAGGTGCTGGAAGGGCCCCACTCTGACAACATCCTGCCACCACTTTCTTTAGTACCGGTTCGTGGCACGAACCGGTGCTAAAGGTTCGCCACGAACCGGTACTAAAGAGCTCCTCCCACCTAGCCGTTGGAACCGGCACTAATGGACACATTAGTGCTAGTTCTGTTACAAACCGGGACTAATGTGTCTCACATTTGACCCTTTTTCTACTAGTGTCTTAAGACAAAAGGTGTTTGTTTACTTGAAGTACATGTGTGGGGAGAGCCCCTCCTGCCCCCGCATCATCCCATCAGCATCGCCGCCTCCTGCTCCCACCTTCCCTCCCTTCCCCCCTCGCTACTGCCTGTTAGCCCCACAGGGCAAAGTCCTGGTGTGGGTAGGCGGCGGTGGGGCGCCCCACAGCCTCCTCTCCTCCCCATCTCCCCATCTCTTTCTGCCACACAACCTGCCGCAGCTCACCGCCGGTGGAACTCCCTAGTTCGTCCTCGTGGTGCTGACGCCCCAGAGTGGCCGCGATGCATGAACGTAGGGCGGGTGTGATGCCCCACCTTGCCCCGGGGGCGCGTCCGTGTTGGTGGCCCGTCCTGGCCCGGATCTGGATCCGGACGGGGATTTTAGACCGGTGGTGGTGGTTGCAGCCAGGGGGGTCGGCGGGCACTTAGCCGTGGACTGGGGCCTGGTTGCCCGAGGTGCTCCGTTTCTACCTAGATCTGGGCAGGGTGGAAGTCATGGATCCACATGGGTCGCAGTGGCTGCCATCTGCCACTGATAGGGTTCTTCTTGCTCCAAGATGGTGTTCTGCAAGATGTCGACCCTCTTTGATCTAACCATTGACAAGTTCCGGAATGCTCCGCCGGGGATCTTCATTGGGTGCTTGACGCTTGTAGATCACTGGATCGGAATGGATTCGGTCGTGTGCGCCCCAATTTCAGCCCGTGTGGCTTCAGGAGGGTGCAATGCGAAGTTTCGTTGTCTGTTGACATTATGGGACATGTCGGTATTTTTATTTTCATATGAAGACAGTGGCGGAGAACATTATGGTGGTTGAGATCTGAGGCCTAATAATGGCGGATCGAGACTTTGAGGCGATGATGACTTTGCTTGGGGATTCGTGACTTGTAGCAATGGCATTGGCAAGTGGGGGCGACAACACAGGCGGAGTACAAAATCTTAACTTTCAGGGTGAAAACCCAAGGTTTGGCCTTAATTGGTTGTGCCTCGCAGTGTCCTTGTTGAAGGCATTGTTTTGAGACTGCCGATTTTCTTCAGGGTGAAAACCTAAGATCTATGATCCGACGATGCTGGTGCTTGTGCACTGTTTCCTTTTTGGAGGCGTCGCTTTGGAGAATTTGGACTTAGGTTGTTGTCTTGGTTGTGGTTTGTGCTGCGGCTACAAGGAATTAATCACTGTAGCGGGATCTTACATTTTATTTTTCTTCTCCCTTTTTTGTCTTTTGGCTGTGTGCATCCGTAATGTCTTTACGATATTTCATTGTTGCAGAGGCTGGCTGTAATTGGTATCTCCGTGATATTAATATATTTCCTTTGTCAAAAATATTTGTAACTTTAGTTTATCACTAACACAAGACTATTGTGTCTCATCAACATCATTGATTATTCGAGAAATTTTTGATATAAAGCTCTTAGTGGACTATTATATGGTGTTTATTTATCCTTTTTTTCAGTAATGCCATATTTGATTCAAGAAGAAAACCCAAAGTTATTTATTTTGCTACTGGCTGAGTCGTGCATACCTGAAAACATGCGCGGACACTATTTTCCGTAA